>NC_059437.1:43750969-43801076 GCF_021028975.2 Sphaerodactylus townsendi
GGGGGGTGGGGGGGGGACTCCTTCTTTTGTACCTTGTATATTTCACGTGGGGAACAGGGAATTAAGATAAGAAGAGGTCAGCATGCACAATGTGCTATCCCACCTTGGGGGGGTGGGGGGGGGGGGGGGTGGGGGGGGGGGGGGGTGGGGGGGGGGGGGGGTGGGGGGGGGGGGGGGTGGGGGGGGGGGGGGGTGGGGGGGGGGGGGGGTGGGGGGGGGGGGGGGTGGGGGGGGGGGGGGGTGGGGGGGGGGGGGGGTGGGGGGGGGGGGGGGTGGGGGGGGGGGGGGGTGGGGGGGGGGGGGGGTGGGGGGGGGGGGGGGTGGGGGGGGGGGGGGGTGGGGGGGGGGGGGGGTGGGGGGGGGGGGGGGTGGGGGGGGGGGGGGGTGGGGGGGGGGGGGGGTGGGGGGGGGGGGGGGTGGGGGGGGGGGGGGGTGGGGGGGGGGGGGGGTGGGGGGGGGGGGGGGTGGGGGGGGGGGGGGGTGGGGGGGGGGGGGGGTGGGGGGGGGGGGGGGTGGGGGGGGGGGGGGGTGGGGGGGGGGGGGGGTGGGGGGGGGGGGGGGTGGGGGGGGGGGGGGGTGGGGGGGGGGGGGGGTGGGGGGGGGGGGGGGTGGGGGGGGGGGGGGGTGGGGGGGGGGGGGGGTGGGGGGGGGGGGGGGTGGGGGGGGGGGGGGGTGGGGGGGGGGGGGGGTGGGGGGGGGGGGGGGTGGGGGGGGGGGGGGGTGGGGGGGGGGGGGGGTGGGGGGGGGGGGGGGTGGGGGGGGGGGGGGGTGGGGGGGGGGGGGGGTGGGGGGGGGGGGGGGTGGGGGGGGGGGGGGGTGGGGGGGGGGGGGGGTGGGGGGGGGGGGGGGTGGGGGGGGGGGGGGGTGGGGGGGGGGGGGGGTGGGGGGGGGGGGGGGTGGGGGGGGGGGGGGGTGGGGGGGGGGGGGGGTGGGGGGGGGGGGGGGTGGGGGGGGGGGGGGGTGGGGGGGGGGGGGGGTGGGGGGGGGGGGGGGTGGGGGGGGGGGGGGGTGGGGGGGGGGGGGGGTGGGGGGGGGGGGGGGTGGGGGGGGGGGGGGGTGGGGGGGGGGGGGGGTGGGGGGGGGGGGGGGTGGGGGGGGGGGGGGGTGGGGGGGGGGGGGGGTGGGGGGGGGGGGGGGTGGGGGGGGGGGGGGGTGGGGGGGGGGGGGGGTGGGGGGGGGGGGGGGTGGGGGGGGGGGGGGGTGGGGGGGGGGGGGGGTGGGGGGGGGGGGGGGTGGGGGGGGGGGGGGGTGGGGGGGGGGGGGGGTGGGGGGGGGGGGGGGTGGGGGGGGGGGGGGGTGGGGGGGGGGGGGGGTGGGGGGGGGGGGGGGTGGGGGGGGGGGGGGGTGGGGGGGGGGGGGGGTGGGGGGGGGGGGGGGTGGGGGGGGGGGGGGGTGGGGGGGGGGGGGGGTGGGGGGGGGGGGGGGTGGGGGGGGGGGGGGGTGGGGGGGGGGGGGGGTGGGGGGGGGGGGGGGTGGGGGGGGGGGGGGGTGGGGGGGGGGGGGGGTGGGGGGGGGGGGGGGTGGGGGGGGGGGGGGGTGGGGGGGGGGGGGGGTGGGGGGGGGGGGGGGTGGGGGGGGGGGGGGGTGGGGGGGGGGGGGGGTGGGGGGGGGGGGGGGTGGGGGGGGGGGGGGGTGGGGGGGGGGGGGGGTGGGGGGGGGGGGGGGTGGGGGGGGGGGGGGGTGGGGGGGGGGGGGGGTGGGGGGGGGGGGGGGTGGGGGGGGGGGGGGGTGGGGGGGGGGGGGGGTGGGGGGGGGGGGGGGTGGGGGGGGGGGGGGGTGGGGGGGGGGGGGGGTGGGGGGGGGGGGGGGTGGGGGGGGGGGGGGGTGGGGGGGGGGGGGGGTGGGGGGGGGGGGGGGTGGGGGGGGGGGGGGGTGGGGGGGGGGGGGGGTGGGGGGGGGGGGGGGTGGGGGGGGGGGGGGGTGGGGGGGGGGGGGGGTGGGGGGGGGGGGGGGTGGGGGGGGGGGGGGGTGGGGGGGGGGGGGGGTGGGGGGGGGGGGGGGTGGGGGGGGGGGGGGGTGGGGGGGGGGGGGGGTGGGGGGGGGGGGGGGTGGGGGGGGGGGGGGGTGGGGGGGGGGGGGGGTGGGGGGGGGGGGGGGTGGGGGGGGGGGGGGGTGGGGGGGGGGGGGGGTGGGGGGGGGGGGGGGTGGGGGGGGGGGGGGGTGGGGGGGGGGGGGGGTGGGGGGGGGGGGGGGTGGGGGGGGGGGGGGGTGGGGGGGGGGGGGGGTGGGGGGGGGGGGGGGTGGGGGGGGGGGGGGGTGGGGGGGGGGGGGGGTGGGGGGGGGGGGGGGTGGGGGGGGGGGGGGGTGGGGGGGGGGGGGGGTGGGGGGGGGGGGGGGTGGGGGGGGGGGGGGGTGGGGGGGGGGGGGGGTGGGGGGGGGGGGGGGTGGGGGGGGGGGGGGGTGGGGGGGGGGGGGGGTGGGGGGGGGGGGGGGTGGGGGGGGGGGGGGGTGGGGGGGGGGGGGGGTGGGGGGGGGGGGGGGTGGGGGGGGGGGGGGGTGGGGGGGGGGGGGGGTGGGGGGGGGGGGGGGTGGGGGGGGGGGGGGGTGGGGGGGGGGGGGGGTGGGGGGGGGGGGGGGTGGGGGGGGGGGGGGGTGGGGGGGGGGGGGGGTGGGGGGGGGGGGGGGTGGGGGGGGGGGGGGGTGGGGGGGGGGGGGGGTGGGGGGGGGGGGGGGTGGGGGGGGGGGGGGGTGGGGGGGGGGGGGGGTGGGGGGGGGGGGGGGTGGGGGGGGGGGGGGGTGGGGGGGGGGGGGGGTGGGGGGGGGGGGGGGTGGGGGGGGGGGGGGGTGGGGGGGGGGGGGGGTGGGGGGGGGGGGGGGTGGGGGGGGGGGGGGGTGGGGGGGGGGGGGGGTGGGGGGGGGGGGGGGTGGGGGGGGGGGGGGGTGGGGGGGGGGGGGGGTGGGGGGGGGGGGGGGTGGGGGGGGGGGGGGGTGGGGGGGGGGGGGGGTGGGGGGGGGGGGGGGTGGGGGGGGGGGGGGGTGGGGGGGGGGGGGGGTGGGGGGGGGGGGGGGTGGGGGGGGGGGGGGGTGGGGGGGGGGGGGGGTGGGGGGGGGGGGGGGTGGGGGGGGGGGGGGGTGGGGGGGGGGGGGGGTGGGGGGGGGGGGGGGTGGGGGGGGGGGGGGGTGGGGGGGGGGGGGGGTGGGGGGGGGGGGGGGTGGGGGGGGGGGGGGGTGGGGGGGGGGGGGGGTGGGGGGGGGGGGGGGTGGGGGGGGGGGGGGGTGGGGGGGGGGGGGGGTGGGGGGGGGGGGGGGTGGGGGGGGGGGGGGGTGGGGGGGGGGGGGGGTGGGGGGGGGGGGGGGTGGGGGGGGGGGGGGGTGGGGGGGGGGGGGGGTGGGGGGGGGGGGGGGTGGGGGGGGGGGGGGGTGGGGGGGGGGGGGGGTGGGGGGGGGGGGGGGTGGGGGGGGGGGGGGGTGGGGGGGGGGGGGGGTGGGGGGGGGGGGGGGTGGGGGGGGGGGGGGGTGGGGGGGGGGGGGGGTGGGGGGGGGGGGGGGTGGGGGGGGGGGGGGGTGGGGGGGGGGGGGGGTGGGGGGGGGGGGGGGTGGGGGGGGGGGGGGGTGGGGGGGGGGGGGGGTGGGGGGGGGGGGGGGTGGGGGGGGGGGGGGGTGGGGGGGGGGGGGGGTGGGGGGGGGGGGGGGTGGGGGGGGGGGGGGGTGGGGGGGGGGGGGGGTGGGGGGGGGGGGGGGTGGGGGGGGGGGGGGGTGGGGGGGGGGGGGGGTGGGGGGGGGGGGGGGTGGGGGGGGGGGGGGGTGGGGGGGGGGGGGGGTGGGGGGGGGGGGGGGTGGGGGGGGGGGGGGGTGGGGGGGGGGGGGGGTGGGGGGGGGGGGGGGTGGGGGGGGGGGGGGGTGGGGGGGGGGGGGGGTGGGGGGGGGGGGGGGTGGGGGGGGGGGGGGGTGGGGGGGGGGGGGGGTGGGGGGGGGGGGGGGTGGGGGGGGGGGGGGGTGGGGGGGGGGGGGGGTGGGGGGGGGGGGGGGTGGGGGGGGGGGGGGGTGGGGGGGGGGGGGGGTGGGGGGGGGGGGGGGTGGGGGGGGGGGGGGGTGGGGGGGGGGGGGGGTGGGGGGGGGGGGGGGTGGGGGGGGGGGGGGGTGGGGGGGGGGGGGGGTGGGGGGGGGGGGGGGTGGGGGGGGGGGGGGGTGGGGGGGGGGGGGGGTGGGGGGGGGGGGGGGTGGGGGGGGGGGGGGGTGGGGGGGGGGGGGGGTGGGGGGGGGGGGGGGTGGGGGGGGGGGGGGGTGGGGGGGGGGGGGGGTGGGGGGGGGGGGGGGTGGGGGGGGGGGGGGGTGGGGGGGGGGGGGGGTGGGGGGGGGGGGGGGTGGGGGGGGGGGGGGGTGGGGGGGGGGGGGGGTGGGGGGGGGGGGGGGTGGGGGGGGGGGGGGGTGGGGGGGGGGGGGGGTGGGGGGGGGGGGGGGTGGGGGGGGGGGGGGGTGGGGGGGGGGGGGGGTGGGGGGGGGGGGGGGTGGGGGGGGGGGGGGGTGGGGGGGGGGGGGGGTGGGGGGGGGGGGGGGTGGGGGGGGGGGGGGGTGGGGGGGGGGGGGGGTGGGGGGGGGGGGGGGTGGGGGGGGGGGGGGGTGGGGGGGGGGGGGGGTGGGGGGGGGGGGGGGTGGGGGGGGGGGGGGGTGGGGGGGGGGGGGGGTGGGGGGGGGGGGGGGTGGGGGGGGGGGGGGGTGGGGGGGGGGGGGGGTGGGGGGGGGGGGGGGTGGGGGGGGGGGGGGGTGGGGGGGGGGGGGGGTGGGGGGGGGGGGGGGTGGGGGGGGGGGGGGGTGGGGGGGGGGGGGGGTGGGGGGGGGGGGGGGTGGGGGGGGGGGGGGGTGGGGGGGGGGGGGGGTGGGGGGGGGGGGGGGTGGGGGGGGGGGGGGGTGGGGGGGGGGGGGGGTGGGGGGGGGGGGGGGTGGGGGGGGGGGGGGGTGGGGGGGGGGGGGGGTGGGGGGGGGGGGGGGTGGGGGGGGGGGGGGGTGGGGGGGGGGGGGGGTGGGGGGGGGGGGGGGTGGGGGGGGGGGGGGGTGGGGGGGGGGGGGGGTGGGGGGGGGGGGGGGTGGGGGGGGGGGGGGGTGGGGGGGGGGGGGGGTGGGGGGGGGGGGGGGTGGGGGGGGGGGGGGGTGGGGGGGGGGGGGGGTGGGGGGGGGGGGGGGTGGGGGGGGGGGGGGGTGGGGGGGGGGGGGGGTGGGGGGGGGGGGGGGTGGGGGGGGGGGGGGGTGGGGGGGGGGGGGGGTGGGGGGGGGGGGGGGTGGGGGGGGGGGGGGGTGGGGGGGGGGGGGGGTGGGGGGGGGGGGGGGTGGGGGGGGGGGGGGGTGGGGGGGGGGGGGGGTGGGGGGGGGGGGGGGTGGGGGGGGGGGGGGGTGGGGGGGGGGGGGGGTGGGGGGGGGGGGGGGTGGGGGGGGGGGGGGGTGGGGGGGGGGGGGGGTGGGGGGGGGGGGGGGTGGGGGGGGGGGGGGGTGGGGGGGGGGGGGGGTGGGGGGGGGGGGGGGTGGGGGGGGGGGGGGGTGGGGGGGGGGGGGGGTGGGGGGGGGGGGGGGTGGGGGGGGGGGGGGGTGGGGGGGGGGGGGGGTGGGGGGGGGGGGGGGTGGGGGGGGGGGGGGGTGGGGGGGGGGGGGGGTGGGGGGGGGGGGGGGTGGGGGGGGGGGGGGGTGGGGGGGGGGGGGGGTGGGGGGGGGGGGGGGTGGGGGGGGGGGGGGGTGGGGGGGGGGGGGGGTGGGGGGGGGGGGGGGTGGGGGGGGGGGGGGGTGGGGGGGGGGGGGGGTGGGGGGGGGGGGGGGTGGGGGGGGGGGGGGGTGGGGGGGGGGGGGGGTGGGGGGGGGGGGGGGTGGGGGGGGGGGGGGGTGGGGGGGGGGGGGGGTGGGGGGGGGGGGGGGTGGGGGGGGGGGGGGGTGGGGGGGGGGGGGGGTGGGGGGGGGGGGGGGTGGGGGGGGGGGGGGGTGGGGGGGGGGGGGGGTGGGGGGGGGGGGGGGTGGGGGGGGGGGGGGGTGGGGGGGGGGGGGGGTGGGGGGGGGGGGGGGTGGGGGGGGGGGGGGGTGGGGGGGGGGGGGGGTGGGGGGGGGGGGGGGTGGGGGGGGGGGGGGGTGGGGGGGGGGGGGGGTGGGGGGGGGGGGGGGTGGGGGGGGGGGGGGGTGGGGGGGGGGGGGGGTGGGGGGGGGGGGGGGTGGGGGGGGGGGGGGGTGGGGGGGGGGGGGGGTGGGGGGGGGGGGGGGTGGGGGGGGGGGGGGGTGGGGGGGGGGGGGGGTGGGGGGGGGGGGGGGTGGGGGGGGGGGGGGGTGGGGGGGGGGGGGGGTGGGGGGGGGGGGGGGTGGGGGGGGGGGGGGGTGGGGGGGGGGGGGGGTGGGGGGGGGGGGGGGTGGGGGGGGGGGGGGGTGGGGGGGGGGGGGGGTGGGGGGGGGGGGGGGTGGGGGGGGGGGGGGGTGGGGGGGGGGGGGGGTGGGGGGGGGGGGGGGTGGGGGGGGGGGGGGGTGGGGGGGGGGGGGGGTGGGGGGGGGGGGGGGTGGGGGGGGGGGGGGGTGGGGGGGGGGGGGGGTGGGGGGGGGGGGGGGTGGGGGGGGGGGGGGGTGGGGGGGGGGGGGGGTGGGGGGGGGGGGGGGTGGGGGGGGGGGGGGGTGGGGGGGGGGGGGGGTGGGGGGGGGGGGGGGTGGGGGGGGGGGGGGGTGGGGGGGGGGGGGGGTGGGGGGGGGGGGGGGTGGGGGGGGGGGGGGGTGGGGGGGGGGGGGGGTGGGGGGGGGGGGGGGTGGGGGGGGGGGGGGGTGGGGGGGGGGGGGGGTGGGGGGGGGGGGGGGTGGGGGGGGGGGGGGGTGGGGGGGGGGGGGGGTGGGGGGGGGGGGGGGTGGGGGGGGGGGGGGGTGGGGGGGGGGGGGGGTGGGGGGGGGGGGGGGTGGGGGGGGGGGGGGGTGGGGGGGGGGGGGGGTGGGGGGGGGGGGGGGTGGGGGGGGGGGGGGGTGGGGGGGGGGGGGGGTGGGGGGGGGGGGGGGTGGGGGGGGGGGGGGGTGGGGGGGGGGGGGGGTGGGGGGGGGGGGGGGTGGGGGGGGGGGGGGGTGGGGGGGGGGGGGGGTGGGGGGGGGGGGGGGTGGGGGGGGGGGGGGGTGGGGGGGGGGGGGGGTGGGGGGGGGGGGGGGTGGGGGGGGGGGGGGGTGGGGGGGGGGGGGGGTGGGGGGGGGGGGGGGTGGGGGGGGGGGGGGGTGGGGGGGGGGGGGGGTGGGGGGGGGGGGGGGTGGGGGGGGGGGGGGGTGGGGGGGGGGGGGGGTGGGGGGGGGGGGGGGTGGGGGGGGGGGGGGGTGGGGGGGGGGGGGGGTGGGGGGGGGGGGGGGTGGGGGGGGGGGGGGGTGGGGGGGGGGGGGGGTGGGGGGGGGGGGGGGTGGGGGGGGGGGGGGGTGGGGGGGGGGGGGGGTGGGGGGGGGGGGGGGTGGGGGGGGGGGGGGGTGGGGGGGGGGGGGGGTGGGGGGGGGGGGGGGTGGGGGGGGGGGGGGGTGGGGGGGGGGGGGGGTGGGGGGGGGGGGGGGTGGGGGGGGGGGGGGGTGGGGGGGGGGGGGGGTGGGGGGGGGGGGGGGTGGGGGGGGGGGGGGGTGGGGGGGGGGGGGGGTGGGGGGGGGGGGGGGTGGGGGGGGGGGGGGGTGGGGGGGGGGGGGGGTGGGGGGGGGGGGGGGTGGGGGGGGGGGGGGGTGGGGGGGGGGGGGGGTGGGGGGGGGGGGGGGTGGGGGGGGGGGGGGGTGGGGGGGGGGGGGGGTGGGGGGGGGGGGGGGTGGGGGGGGGGGGGGGTGGGGGGGGGGGGGGGTGGGGGGGGGGGGGGGTGGGGGGGGGGGGGGGTGGGGGGGGGGGGGGGTGGGGGGGGGGGGGGGTGGGGGGGGGGGGGGGTGGGGGGGGGGGGGGGTGGGGGGGGGGGGGGGTGGGGGGGGGGGGGGGTGGGGGGGGGGGGGGGTGGGGGGGGGGGGGGGTGGGGGGGGGGGGGGGTGGGGGGGGGGGGGGGTGGGGGGGGGGGGGGGTGGGGGGGGGGGGGGGTGGGGGGGGGGGGGGGTGGGGGGGGGGGGGGGTGGGGGGGGGGGGGGGTGGGGGGGGGGGGGGGTGGGGGGGGGGGGGGGTGGGGGGGGGGGGGGGTGGGGGGGGGGGGGGGTGGGGGGGGGGGGGGGTGGGGGGGGGGGGGGGTGGGGGGGGGGGGGGGTGGGGGGGGGGGGGGGTGGGGGGGGGGGGGGGTGGGGGGGGGGGGGGGTGGGGGGGGGGGGGGGTGGGGGGGGGGGGGGGTGGGGGGGGGGGGGGGTGGGGGGGGGGGGGGGTGGGGGGGGGGGGGGGTGGGGGGGGGGGGGGGTGGGGGGGGGGGGGGGTGGGGGGGGGGGGGGGTGGGGGGGGGGGGGGGTGGGGGGGGGGGGGGGTGGGGGGGGGGGGGGGTGGGGGGGGGGGGGGGTGGGGGGGGGGGGGGGTGGGGGGGGGGGGGGGTGGGGGGGGGGGGGGGTGGGGGGGGGGGGGGGTGGGGGGGGGGGGGGGTGGGGGGGGGGGGGGGTGGGGGGGGGGGGGGGTGGGGGGGGGGGGGGGTGGGGGGGGGGGGGGGTGGGGGGGGGGGGGGGTGGGGGGGGGGGGGGGTGGGGGGGGGGGGGGGTGGGGGGGGGGGGGGGTGGGGGGGGGGGGGGGTGGGGGGGGGGGGGGGTGGGGGGGGGGGGGGGTGGGGGGGGGGGGGGGTGGGGGGGGGGGGGGGTGGGGGGGGGGGGGGGTGGGGGGGGGGGGGGGTGGGGGGGGGGGGGGGTGGGGGGGGGGGGGGGTGGGGGGGGGGGGGGGTGGGGGGGGGGGGGGGTGGGGGGGGGGGGGGGTGGGGGGGGGGGGGGGTGGGGGGGGGGGGGGGTGGGGGGGGGGGGGGGTGGGGGGGGGGGGGGGTGGGGGGGGGGGGGGGTGGGGGGGGGGGGGGGTGGGGGGGGGGGGGGGTGGGGGGGGGGGGGGGTGGGGGGGGGGGGGGGTGGGGGGGGGGGGGGGTGGGGGGGGGGGGGGGTGGGGGGGGGGGGGGGTGGGGGGGGGGGGGGGTGGGGGGGGGGGGGGGTGGGGGGGGGGGGGGGTGGGGGGGGGGGGGGGTGGGGGGGGGGGGGGGTGGGGGGGGGGGGGGGTGGGGGGGGGGGGGGGTGGGGGGGGGGGGGGGTGGGGGGGGGGGGGGGTGGGGGGGGGGGGGGGTGGGGGGGGGGGGGGGTGGGGGGGGGGGGGGGTGGGGGGGGGGGGGGGTGGGGGGGGGGGGGGGTGGGGGGGGGGGGGGGTGGGGGGGGGGGGGGGTGGGGGGGGGGGGGGGTGGGGGGGGGGGGGGGTGGGGGGGGGGGGGGGTGGGGGGGGGGGGGGGTGGGGGGGGGGGGGGGTGGGGGGGGGGGGGGGTGGGGGGGGGGGGGGGTGGGGGGGGGGGGGGGTGGGGGGGGGGGGGGGTGGGGGGGGGGGGGGGTGGGGGGGGGGGGGGGTGGGGGGGGGGGGGGGTGGGGGGGGGGGGGGGTGGGGGGGGGGGGGGGTGGGGGGGGGGGGGGGTGGGGGGGGGGGGGGGTGGGGGGGGGGGGGGGTGGGGGGGGGGGGGGGTGGGGGGGGGGGGGGGTGGGGGGGGGGGGGGGTGGGGGGGGGGGGGGGTGGGGGGGGGGGGGGGTGGGGGGGGGGGGGGGTGGGGGGGGGGGGGGGTGGGGGGGGGGGGGGGTGGGGGGGGGGGGGGGTGGGGGGGGGGGGGGGTGGGGGGGGGGGGGGGTGGGGGGGGGGGGGGGTGGGGGGGGGGGGGGGTGGGGGGGGGGGGGGGTGGGGGGGGGGGGGGGTGGGGGGGGGGGGGGGTGGGGGGGGGGGGGGGTGGGGGGGGGGGGGGGTGGGGGGGGGGGGGGGTGGGGGGGGGGGGGGGTGGGGGGGGGGGGGGGTGGGGGGGGGGGGGGGTGGGGGGGGGGGGGGGTGGGGGGGGGGGGGGGTGGGGGGGGGGGGGGGTGGGGGGGGGGGGGGGTGGGGGGGGGGGGGGGTGGGGGGGGGGGGGGGTGGGGGGGGGGGGGGGTGGGGGGGGGGGGGGGTGGGGGGGGGGGGGGGTGGGGGGGGGGGGGGGTGGGGGGGGGGGGGGGTGGGGGGGGGGGGGGGTGGGGGGGGGGGGGGGTGGGGGGGGGGGGGGGTGGGGGGGGGGGGGGGTGGGGGGGGGGGGGGGTGGGGGGGGGGGGGGGTGGGGGGGGGGGGGGGTGGGGGGGGGGGGGGGTGGGGGGGGGGGGGGGTGGGGGGGGGGGGGGGTGGGGGGGGGGGGGGGTGGGGGGGGGGGGGGGTGGGGGGGGGGGGGGGTGGGGGGGGGGGGGGGTGGGGGGGGGGGGGGGTGGGGGGGGGGGGGGGTGGGGGGGGGGGGGGGTGGGGGGGGGGGGGGGTGGGGGGGGGGGGGGGTGGGGGGGGGGGGGGGTGGGGGGGGGGGGGGGTGGGGGGGGGGGGGGGTGGGGGGGGGGGGGGGTGGGGGGGGGGGGGGGTGGGGGGGGGGGGGGGTGGGGGGGGGGGGGGGTGGGGGGGGGGGGGGGTGGGGGGGGGGGGGGGTGGGGGGGGGGGGGGGTGGGGGGGGGGGGGGGTGGGGGGGGGGGGGGGTGGGGGGGGGGGGGGGTGGGGGGGGGGGGGGGTGGGGGGGGGGGGGGGTGGGGGGGGGGGGGGGTGGGGGGGGGGGGGGGTGGGGGGGGGGGGGGGTGGGGGGGGGGGGGGGTGGGGGGGGGGGGGGGTGGGGGGGGGGGGGGGTGGGGGGGGGGGGGGGTGGGGGGGGGGGGGGGTGGGGGGGGGGGGGGGTGGGGGGGGGGGGGGGTGGGGGGGGGGGGGGGTGGGGGGGGGGGGGGGTGGGGGGGGGGGGGGGTGGGGGGGGGGGGGGGTGGGGGGGGGGGGGGGTGGGGGGGGGGGGGGGTGGGGGGGGGGGGGGGTGGGGGGGGGGGGGGGTGGGGGGGGGGGGGGGTGGGGGGGGGGGGGGGTGGGGGGGGGGGGGGGTGGGGGGGGGGGGGGGTGGGGGGGGGGGGGGGTGGGGGGGGGGGGGGGTGGGGGGGGGGGGGGGTGGGGGGGGGGGGGGGTGGGGGGGGGGGGGGGTGGGGGGGGGGGGGGGTGGGGGGGGGGGGGGGTGGGGGGGGGGGGGGGTGGGGGGGGGGGGGGGTGGGGGGGGGGGGGGGTGGGGGGGGGGGGGGGTGGGGGGGGGGGGGGGTGGGGGGGGGGGGGGGTGGGGGGGGGGGGGGGTGGGGGGGGGGGGGGGTGGGGGGGGGGGGGGGTGGGGGGGGGGGGGGGTGGGGGGGGGGGGGGGTGGGGGGGGGGGGGGGTGGGGGGGGGGGGGGGTGGGGGGGGGGGGGGGTGGGGGGGGGGGGGGGTGGGGGGGGGGGGGGGTGGGGGGGGGGGGGGGTGGGGGGGGGGGGGGGTGGGGGGGGGGGGGGGTGGGGGGGGGGGGGGGTGGGGGGGGGGGGGGGTGGGGGGGGGGGGGGGTGGGGGGGGGGGGGGGTGGGGGGGGGGGGGGGTGGGGGGGGGGGGGGGTGGGGGGGGGGGGGGGTGGGGGGGGGGGGGGGTGGGGGGGGGGGGGGGTGGGGGGGGGGGGGGGTGGGGGGGGGGGGGGGTGGGGGGGGGGGGGGGTGGGGGGGGGGGGGGGTGGGGGGGGGGGGGGGTGGGGGGGGGGGGGGGTGGGGGGGGGGGGGGGTGGGGGGGGGGGGGGGTGGGGGGGGGGGGGGGTGGGGGGGGGGGGGGGTGGGGGGGGGGGGGGGTGGGGGGGGGGGGGGGTGGGGGGGGGGGGGGGTGGGGGGGGGGGGGGGTGGGGGGGGGGGGGGGTGGGGGGGGGGGGGGGTGGGGGGGGGGGGGGGTGGGGGGGGGGGGGGGTGGGGGGGGGGGGGGGTGGGGGGGGGGGGGGGTGGGGGGGGGGGGGGGTGGGGGGGGGGGGGGGTGGGGGGGGGGGGGGGTGGGGGGGGGGGGGGGTGGGGGGGGGGGGGGGTGGGGGGGGGGGGGGGTGGGGGGGGGGGGGGGTGGGGGGGGGGGGGGGTGGGGGGGGGGGGGGGTGGGGGGGGGGGGGGGTGGGGGGGGGGGGGGGTGGGGGGGGGGGGGGGTGGGGGGGGGGGGGGGTGGGGGGGGGGGGGGGTGGGGGGGGGGGGGGGTGGGGGGGGGGGGGGGTGGGGGGGGGGGGGGGTGGGGGGGGGGGGGGGTGGGGGGGGGGGGGGGTGGGGGGGGGGGGGGGTGGGGGGGGGGGGGGGTGGGGGGGGGGGGGGGTGGGGGGGGGGGGGGGTGGGGGGGGGGGGGGGTGGGGGGGGGGGGGGGTGGGGGGGGGGGGGGGTGGGGGGGGGGGGGGGTGGGGGGGGGGGGGGGTGGGGGGGGGGGGGGGTGGGGGGGGGGGGGGGTGGGGGGGGGGGGGGGTGGGGGGGGGGGGGGGTGGGGGGGGGGGGGGGTGGGGGGGGGGGGGGGTGGGGGGGGGGGGGGGTGGGGGGGGGGGGGGGTGGGGGGGGGGGGGGGTGGGGGGGGGGGGGGGTGGGGGGGGGGGGGGGTGGGGGGGGGGGGGGGTGGGGGGGGGGGGGGGTGGGGGGGGGGGGGGGTGGGGGGGGGGGGGGGTGGGGGGGGGGGGGGGTGGGGGGGGGGGGGGGTGGGGGGGGGGGGGGGTGGGGGGGGGGGGGGGTGGGGGGGGGGGGGGGTGGGGGGGGGGGGGGGTGGGGGGGGGGGGGGGTGGGGGGGGGGGGGGGTGGGGGGGGGGGGGGGTGGGGGGGGGGGGGGGTGGGGGGGGGGGGGGGTGGGGGGGGGGGGGGGTGGGGGGGGGGGGGGGTGGGGGGGGGGGGGGGTGGGGGGGGGGGGGGGTGGGGGGGGGGGGGGGTGGGGGGGGGGGGGGGTGGGGGGGGGGGGGGGTGGGGGGGGGGGGGGGTGGGGGGGGGGGGGGGTGGGGGGGGGGGGGGGTGGGGGGGGGGGGGGGTGGGGGGGGGGGGGGGTGGGGGGGGGGGGGGGTGGGGGGGGGGGGGGGTGGGGGGGGGGGGGGGTGGGGGGGGGGGGGGGTGGGGGGGGGGGGGGGTGGGGGGGGGGGGGGGTGGGGGGGGGGGGGGGTGGGGGGGGGGGGGGGTGGGGGGGGGGGGGGGTGGGGGGGGGGGGGGGTGGGGGGGGGGGGGGGTGGGGGGGGGGGGGGGTGGGGGGGGGGGGGGGTGGGGGGGGGGGGGGGTGGGGGGGGGGGGGGGTGGGGGGGGGGGGGGGTGGGGGGGGGGGGGGGTGGGGGGGGGGGGGGGTGGGGGGGGGGGGGGGTGGGGGGGGGGGGGGGTGGGGGGGGGGGGGGGTGGGGGGGGGGGGGGGTGGGGGGGGGGGGGGGTGGGGGGGGGGGGGGGTGGGGGGGGGGGGGGGTGGGGGGGGGGGGGGGTGGGGGGGGGGGGGGGTGGGGGGGGGGGGGGGTGGGGGGGGGGGGGGGTGGGGGGGGGGGGGGGTGGGGGGGGGGGGGGGTGGGGGGGGGGGGGGGTGGGGGGGGGGGGGGGTGGGGGGGGGGGGGGGTGGGGGGGGGGGGGGGTGGGGGGGGGGGGGGGTGGGGGGGGGGGGGGGTGGGGGGGGGGGGGGGTGGGGGGGGGGGGGGGTGGGGGGGGGGGGGGGTGGGGGGGGGGGGGGGTGGGGGGGGGGGGGGGTGGGGGGGGGGGGGGGTGGGGGGGGGGGGGGGTGGGGGGGGGGGGGGGTGGGGGGGGGGGGGGGTGGGGGGGGGGGGGGGTGGGGGGGGGGGGGGGTGGGGGGGGGGGGGGGTGGGGGGGGGGGGGGGTGGGGGGGGGGGGGGGTGGGGGGGGGGGGGGGTGGGGGGGGGGGGGGGTGGGGGGGGGGGGGGGTGGGGGGGGGGGGGGGTGGGGGGGGGGGGGGGTGGGGGGGGGGGGGGGTGGGGGGGGGGGGGGGTGGGGGGGGGGGGGGGTGGGGGGGGGGGGGGGTGGGGGGGGGGGGGGGTGGGGGGGGGGGGGGGTGGGGGGGGGGGGGGGTGGGGGGGGGGGGGGGTGGGGGGGGGGGGGGGTGGGGGGGGGGGGGGGTGGGGGGGGGGGGGGGTGGGGGGGGGGGGGGGTGGGGGGGGGGGGGGGTGGGGGGGGGGGGGGGTGGGGGGGGGGGGGGGTGGGGGGGGGGGGGGGTGGGGGGGGGGGGGGGTGGGGGGGGGGGGGGGTGGGGGGGGGGGGGGGTGGGGGGGGGGGGGGGTGGGGGGGGGGGGGGGTGGGGGGGGGGGGGGGTGGGGGGGGGGGGGGGTGGGGGGGGGGGGGGGTGGGGGGGGGGGGGGGTGGGGGGGGGGGGGGGTGGGGGGGGGGGGGGGTGGGGGGGGGGGGGGGTGGGGGGGGGGGGGGGTGGGGGGGGGGGGGGGTGGGGGGGGGGGGGGGTGGGGGGGGGGGGGGGTGGGGGGGGGGGGGGGTGGGGGGGGGGGGGGGTGGGGGGGGGGGGGGGTGGGGGGGGGGGGGGGTGGGGGGGGGGGGGGGTGGGGGGGGGGGGGGGTGGGGGGGGGGGGGGGTGGGGGGGGGGGGGGGTGGGGGGGGGGGGGGGTGGGGGGGGGGGGGGGTGGGGGGGGGGGGGGGTGGGGGGGGGGGGGGGTGGGGGGGGGGGGGGGTGGGGGGGGGGGGGGGTGGGGGGGGGGGGGGGTGGGGGGGGGGGGGGGTGGGGGGGGGGGGGGGTGGGGGGGGGGGGGGGTGGGGGGGGGGGGGGGTGGGGGGGGGGGGGGGTGGGGGGGGGGGGGGGTGGGGGGGGGGGGGGGTGGGGGGGGGGGGGGGTGGGGGGGGGGGGGGGTGGGGGGGGGGGGGGGTGGGGGGGGGGGGGGGTGGGGGGGGGGGGGGGTGGGGGGGGGGGGGGGTGGGGGGGGGGGGGGGTGGGGGGGGGGGGGGGTGGGGGGGGGGGGGGGTGGGGGGGGGGGGGGGTGGGGGGGGGGGGGGGTGGGGGGGGGGGGGGGTGGGGGGGGGGGGGGGTGGGGGGGGGGGGGGGTGGGGGGGGGGGGGGGTGGGGGGGGGGGGGGGTGGGGGGGGGGGGGGGTGGGGGGGGGGGGGGGTGGGGGGGGGGGGGGGTGGGGGGGGGGGGGGGTGGGGGGGGGGGGGGGTGGGGGGGGGGGGGGGTGGGGGGGGGGGGGGGTGGGGGGGGGGGGGGGTGGGGGGGGGGGGGGGTGGGGGGGGGGGGGGGTGGGGGGGGGGGGGGGTGGGGGGGGGGGGGGGTGGGGGGGGGGGGGGGTGGGGGGGGGGGGGGGTGGGGGGGGGGGGGGGTGGGGGGGGGGGGGGGTGGGGGGGGGGGGGGGTGGGGGGGGGGGGGGGTGGGGGGGGGGGGGGGTGGGGGGGGGGGGGGGTGGGGGGGGGGGGGGGTGGGGGGGGGGGGGGGTGGGGGGGGGGGGGGGTGGGGGGGGGGGGGGGTGGGGGGGGGGGGGGGTGGGGGGGGGGGGGGGTGGGGGGGGGGGGGGGTGGGGGGGGGGGGGGGTGGGGGGGGGGGGGGGTGGGGGGGGGGGGGGGTGGGGGGGGGGGGGGGTGGGGGGGGGGGGGGGTGGGGGGGGGGGGGGGTGGGGGGGGGGGGGGGTGGGGGGGGGGGGGGGTGGGGGGGGGGGGGGGTGGGGGGGGGGGGGGGTGGGGGGGGGGGGGGGTGGGGGGGGGGGGGGGTGGGGGGGGGGGGGGGTGGGGGGGGGGGGGGGTGGGGGGGGGGGGGGGTGGGGGGGGGGGGGGGTGGGGGGGGGGGGGGGTGGGGGGGGGGGGGGGTGGGGGGGGGGGGGGGTGGGGGGGGGGGGGGGTGGGGGGGGGGGGGGGTGGGGGGGGGGGGGGGTGGGGGGGGGGGGGGGTGGGGGGGGGGGGGGGTGGGGGGGGGGGGGGGTGGGGGGGGGGGGGGGTGGGGGGGGGGGGGGGTGGGGGGGGGGGGGGGTGGGGGGGGGGGGGGGTGGGGGGGGGGGGGGGTGGGGGGGGGGGGGGGTGGGGGGGGGGGGGGGTGGGGGGGGGGGGGGGTGGGGGGGGGGGGGGGTGGGGGGGGGGGGGGGTGGGGGGGGGGGGGGGTGGGGGGGGGGGGGGGTGGGGGGGGGGGGGGGTGGGGGGGGGGGGGGGTGGGGGGGGGGGGGGGTGGGGGGGGGGGGGGGTGGGGGGGGGGGGGGGTGGGGGGGGGGGGGGGTGGGGGGGGGGGGGGGTGGGGGGGGGGGGGGGTGGGGGGGGGGGGGGGTGGGGGGGGGGGGGGGTGGGGGGGGGGGGGGGTGGGGGGGGGGGGGGGTGGGGGGGGGGGGGGGTGGGGGGGGGGGGGGGTGGGGGGGGGGGGGGGTGGGGGGGGGGGGGGGTGGGGGGGGGGGGGGGTGGGGGGGGGGGGGGGTGGGGGGGGGGGGGGGTGGGGGGGGGGGGGGGTGGGGGGGGGGGGGGGTGGGGGGGGGGGGGGGTGGGGGGGGGGGGGGGTGGGGGGGGGGGGGGGTGGGGGGGGGGGGGGGTGGGGGGGGGGGGGGGTGGGGGGGGGGGGGGGTGGGGGGGGGGGGGGGTGGGGGGGGGGGGGGGTGGGGGGGGGGGGGGGTGGGGGGGGGGGGGGGTGGGGGGGGGGGGGGGTGGGGGGGGGGGGGGGTGGGGGGGGGGGGGGGTGGGGGGGGGGGGGGGTGGGGGGGGGGGGGGGTGGGGGGGGGGGGGGGTGGGGGGGGGGGGGGGTGGGGGGGGGGGGGGGTGGGGGGGGGGGGGGGTGGGGGGGGGGGGGGGTGGGGGGGGGGGGGGGTGGGGGGGGGGGGGGGTGGGGGGGGGGGGGGGTGGGGGGGGGGGGGGGTGGGGGGGGGGGGGGGTGGGGGGGGGGGGGGGTGGGGGGGGGGGGGGGTGGGGGGGGGGGGGGGTGGGGGGGGGGGGGGGTGGGGGGGGGGGGGGGTGGGGGGGGGGGGGGGTGGGGGGGGGGGGGGGTGGGGGGGGGGGGGGGTGGGGGGGGGGGGGGGTGGGGGGGGGGGGGGGTGGGGGGGGGGGGGGGTGGGGGGGGGGGGGGGTGGGGGGGGGGGGGGGTGGGGGGGGGGGGGGGTGGGGGGGGGGGGGGGTGGGGGGGGGGGGGGGTGGGGGGGGGGGGGGGTGGGGGGGGGGGGGGGTGGGGGGGGGGGGGGGTGGGGGGGGGGGGGGGTGGGGGGGGGGGGGGGTGGGGGGGGGGGGGGGTGGGGGGGGGGGGGGGTGGGGGGGGGGGGGGGTGGGGGGGGGGGGGGGTGGGGGGGGGGGGGGGTGGGGGGGGGGGGGGGTGGGGGGGGGGGGGGGTGGGGGGGGGGGGGGGTGGGGGGGGGGGGGGGTGGGGGGGGGGGGGGGTGGGGGGGGGGGGGGGTGGGGGGGGGGGGGGGTGGGGGGGGGGGGGGGTGGGGGGGGGGGGGGGTGGGGGGGGGGGGGGGTGGGGGGGGGGGGGGGTGGGGGGGGGGGGGGGTGGGGGGGGGGGGGGGTGGGGGGGGGGGGGGGTGGGGGGGGGGGGGGGTGGGGGGGGGGGGGGGTGGGGGGGGGGGGGGGTGGGGGGGGGGGGGGGTGGGGGGGGGGGGGGGTGGGGGGGGGGGGGGGTGGGGGGGGGGGGGGGTGGGGGGGGGGGGGGGTGGGGGGGGGGGGGGGTGGGGGGGGGGGGGGGTGGGGGGGGGGGGGGGTGGGGGGGGGGGGGGGTGGGGGGGGGGGGGGGTGGGGGGGGGGGGGGGTGGGGGGGGGGGGGGGTGGGGGGGGGGGGGGGTGGGGGGGGGGGGGGGTGGGGGGGGGGGGGGGTGGGGGGGGGGGGGGGTGGGGGGGGGGGGGGGTGGGGGGGGGGGGGGGTGGGGGGGGGGGGGGGTGGGGGGGGGGGGGGGTGGGGGGGGGGGGGGGTGGGGGGGGGGGGGGGTGGGGGGGGGGGGGGGTGGGGGGGGGGGGGGGTGGGGGGGGGGGGGGGTGGGGGGGGGGGGGGGTGGGGGGGGGGGGGGGTGGGGGGGGGGGGGGGTGGGGGGGGGGGGGGGTGGGGGGGGGGGGGGGTGGGGGGGGGGGGGGGTGGGGGGGGGGGGGGGTGGGGGGGGGGGGGGGTGGGGGGGGGGGGGGGTGGGGGGGGGGGGGGGTGGGGGGGGGGGGGGGTGGGGGGGGGGGGGGGTGGGGGGGGGGGGGGGTGGGGGGGGGGGGGGGTGGGGGGGGGGGGGGGTGGGGGGGGGGGGGGGTGGGGGGGGGGGGGGGTGGGGGGGGGGGGGGGTGGGGGGGGGGGGGGGTGGGGGGGGGGGGGGGTGGGGGGGGGGGGGGGTGGGGGGGGGGGGGGGTGGGGGGGGGGGGGGGTGGGGGGGGGGGGGGGTGGGGGGGGGGGGGGGTGGGGGGGGGGGGGGGTGGGGGGGGGGGGGGGTGGGGGGGGGGGGGGGTGGGGGGGGGGGGGGGTGGGGGGGGGGGGGGGTGGGGGGGGGGGGGGGTGGGGGGGGGGGGGGGTGGGGGGGGGGGGGGGTGGGGGGGGGGGGGGGTGGGGGGGGGGGGGGGTGGGGGGGGGGGGGGGTGGGGGGGGGGGGGGGTGGGGGGGGGGGGGGGTGGGGGGGGGGGGGGGTGGGGGGGGGGGGGGGTGGGGGGGGGGGGGGGTGGGGGGGGGGGGGGGTGGGGGGGGGGGGGGGTGGGGGGGGGGGGGGGTGGGGGGGGGGGGGGGTGGGGGGGGGGGGGGGTGGGGGGGGGGGGGGGTGGGGGGGGGGGGGGGTGGGGGGGGGGGGGGGTGGGGGGGGGGGGGGGTGGGGGGGGGGGGGGGTGGGGGGGGGGGGGGGTGGGGGGGGGGGGGGGTGGGGGGGGGGGGGGGTGGGGGGGGGGGGGGGTGGGGGGGGGGGGGGGTGGGGGGGGGGGGGGGTGGGGGGGGGGGGGGGTGGGGGGGGGGGGGGGTGGGGGGGGGGGGGGGTGGGGGGGGGGGGGGGTGGGGGGGGGGGGGGGTGGGGGGGGGGGGGGGTGGGGGGGGGGGGGGGTGGGGGGGGGGGGGGGTGGGGGGGGGGGGGGGTGGGGGGGGGGGGGGGTGGGGGGGGGGGGGGGTGGGGGGGGGGGGGGGTGGGGGGGGGGGGGGGTGGGGGGGGGGGGGGGTGGGGGGGGGGGGGGGTGGGGGGGGGGGGGGGTGGGGGGGGGGGGGGGTGGGGGGGGGGGGGGGTGGGGGGGGGGGGGGGTGGGGGGGGGGGGGGGTGGGGGGGGGGGGGGGTGGGGGGGGGGGGGGGTGGGGGGGGGGGGGGGTGGGGGGGGGGGGGGGTGGGGGGGGGGGGGGGTGGGGGGGGGGGGGGGTGGGGGGGGGGGGGGGTGGGGGGGGGGGGGGGTGGGGGGGGGGGGGGGTGGGGGGGGGGGGGGGTGGGGGGGGGGGGGGGTGGGGGGGGGGGGGGGTGGGGGGGGGGGGGGGTGGGGGGGGGGGGGGGTGGGGGGGGGGGGGGGTGGGGGGGGGGGGGGGTGGGGGGGGGGGGGGGTGGGGGGGGGGGGGGGTGGGGGGGGGGGGGGGTGGGGGGGGGGGGGGGTGGGGGGGGGGGGGGGTGGGGGGGGGGGGGGGTGGGGGGGGGGGGGGGTGGGGGGGGGGGGGGGTGGGGGGGGGGGGGGGTGGGGGGGGGGGGGGGTGGGGGGGGGGGGGGGTGGGGGGGGGGGGGGGTGGGGGGGGGGGGGGGTGGGGGGGGGGGGGGGTGGGGGGGGGGGGGGGTGGGGGGGGGGGGGGGTGGGGGGGGGGGGGGGTGGGGGGGGGGGGGGGTGGGGGGGGGGGGGGGTGGGGGGGGGGGGGGGTGGGGGGGGGGGGGGGTGGGGGGGGGGGGGGGTGGGGGGGGGGGGGGGTGGGGGGGGGGGGGGGTGGGGGGGGGGGGGGGTGGGGGGGGGGGGGGGTGGGGGGGGGGGGGGGTGGGGGGGGGGGGGGGTGGGGGGGGGGGGGGGTGGGGGGGGGGGGGGGTGGGGGGGGGGGGGGGTGGGGGGGGGGGGGGGTGGGGGGGGGGGGGGGTGGGGGGGGGGGGGGGTGGGGGGGGGGGGGGGTGGGGGGGGGGGGGGGTGGGGGGGGGGGGGGGTGGGGGGGGGGGGGGGTGGGGGGGGGGGGGGGTGGGGGGGGGGGGGGGTGGGGGGGGGGGGGGGTGGGGGGGGGGGGGGGTGGGGGGGGGGGGGGGTGGGGGGGGGGGGGGGTGGGGGGGGGGGGGGGTGGGGGGGGGGGGGGGTGGGGGGGGGGGGGGGTGGGGGGGGGGGGGGGTGGGGGGGGGGGGGGGTGGGGGGGGGGGGGGGTGGGGGGGGGGGGGGGTGGGGGGGGGGGGGGGTGGGGGGGGGGGGGGGTGGGGGGGGGGGGGGGTGGGGGGGGGGGGGGGTGGGGGGGGGGGGGGGTGGGGGGGGGGGGGGGTGGGGGGGGGGGGGGGTGGGGGGGGGGGGGGGTGGGGGGGGGGGGGGGTGGGGGGGGGGGGGGGTGGGGGGGGGGGGGGGTGGGGGGGGGGGGGGGTGGGGGGGGGGGGGGGTGGGGGGGGGGGGGGGTGGGGGGGGGGGGGGGTGGGGGGGGGGGGGGGTGGGGGGGGGGGGGGGTGGGGGGGGGGGGGGGTGGGGGGGGGGGGGGGTGGGGGGGGGGGGGGGTGGGGGGGGGGGGGGGTGGGGGGGGGGGGGGGTGGGGGGGGGGGGGGGTGGGGGGGGGGGGGGGTGGGGGGGGGGGGGGGTGGGGGGGGGGGGGGGTGGGGGGGGGGGGGGGTGGGGGGGGGGGGGGGTGGGGGGGGGGGGGGGTGGGGGGGGGGGGGGGTGGGGGGGGGGGGGGGTGGGGGGGGGGGGGGGTGGGGGGGGGGGGGGGTGGGGGGGGGGGGGGGTGGGGGGGGGGGGGGGTGGGGGGGGGGGGGGGTGGGGGGGGGGGGGGGTGGGGGGGGGGGGGGGTGGGGGGGGGGGGGGGTGGGGGGGGGGGGGGGTGGGGGGGGGGGGGGGTGGGGGGGGGGGGGGGTGGGGGGGGGGGGGGGTGGGGGGGGGGGGGGGTGGGGGGGGGGGGGGGTGGGGGGGGGGGGGGGTGGGGGGGGGGGGGGGTGGGGGGGGGGGGGGGTGGGGGGGGGGGGGGGTGGGGGGGGGGGGGGGTGGGGGGGGGGGGGGGTGGGGGGGGGGGGGGGTGGGGGGGGGGGGGGGTGGGGGGGGGGGGGGGTGGGGGGGGGGGGGGGTGGGGGGGGGGGGGGGTGGGGGGGGGGGGGGGTGGGGGGGGGGGGGGGTGGGGGGGGGGGGGGGTGGGGGGGGGGGGGGGTGGGGGGGGGGGGGGGTGGGGGGGGGGGGGGGTGGGGGGGGGGGGGGGTGGGGGGGGGGGGGGGTGGGGGGGGGGGGGGGTGGGGGGGGGGGGGGGTGGGGGGGGGGGGGGGTGGGGGGGGGGGGGGGTGGGGGGGGGGGGGGGTGGGGGGGGGGGGGGGTGGGGGGGGGGGGGGGTGGGGGGGGGGGGGGGTGGGGGGGGGGGGGGGTGGGGGGGGGGGGGGGTGGGGGGGGGGGGGGGTGGGGGGGGGGGGGGGTGGGGGGGGGGGGGGGTGGGGGGGGGGGGGGGTGGGGGGGGGGGGGGGTGGGGGGGGGGGGGGGTGGGGGGGGGGGGGGGTGGGGGGGGGGGGGGGTGGGGGGGGGGGGGGGTGGGGGGGGGGGGGGGTGGGGGGGGGGGGGGGTGGGGGGGGGGGGGGGTGGGGGGGGGGGGGGGTGGGGGGGGGGGGGGGTGGGGGGGGGGGGGGGTGGGGGGGGGGGGGGGTGGGGGGGGGGGGGGGTGGGGGGGGGGGGGGGTGGGGGGGGGGGGGGGTGGGGGGGGGGGGGGGTGGGGGGGGGGGGGGGTGGGGGGGGGGGGGGGTGGGGGGGGGGGGGGGTGGGGGGGGGGGGGGGTGGGGGGGGGGGGGGGTGGGGGGGGGGGGGGGTGGGGGGGGGGGGGGGTGGGGGGGGGGGGGGGTGGGGGGGGGGGGGGGTGGGGGGGGGGGGGGGTGGGGGGGGGGGGGGGTGGGGGGGGGGGGGGGTGGGGGGGGGGGGGGGTGGGGGGGGGGGGGGGTGGGGGGGGGGGGGGGTGGGGGGGGGGGGGGGTGGGGGGGGGGGGGGGTGGGGGGGGGGGGGGGTGGGGGGGGGGGGGGGTGGGGGGGGGGGGGGGTGGGGGGGGGGGGGGGTGGGGGGGGGGGGGGGTGGGGGGGGGGGGGGGTGGGGGGGGGGGGGGGTGGGGGGGGGGGGGGGTGGGGGGGGGGGGGGGTGGGGGGGGGGGGGGGTGGGGGGGGGGGGGGGTGGGGGGGGGGGGGGGTGGGGGGGGGGGGGGGTGGGGGGGGGGGGGGGTGGGGGGGGGGGGGGGTGGGGGGGGGGGGGGGTGGGGGGGGGGGGGGGTGGGGGGGGGGGGGGGTGGGGGGGGGGGGGGGTGGGGGGGGGGGGGGGTGGGGGGGGGGGGGGGTGGGGGGGGGGGGGGGTGGGGGGGGGGGGGGGTGGGGGGGGGGGGGGGTGGGGGGGGGGGGGGGTGGGGGGGGGGGGGGGTGGGGGGGGGGGGGGGTGGGGGGGGGGGGGGGTGGGGGGGGGGGGGGGTGGGGGGGGGGGGGGGTGGGGGGGGGGGGGGGTGGGGGGGGGGGGGGGTGGGGGGGGGGGGGGGTGGGGGGGGGGGGGGGTGGGGGGGGGGGGGGGTGGGGGGGGGGGGGGGTGGGGGGGGGGGGGGGTGGGGGGGGGGGGGGGTGGGGGGGGGGGGGGGTGGGGGGGGGGGGGGGTGGGGGGGGGGGGGGGTGGGGGGGGGGGGGGGTGGGGGGGGGGGGGGGTGGGGGGGGGGGGGGGTGGGGGGGGGGGGGGGTGGGGGGGGGGGGGGGTGGGGGGGGGGGGGGGTGGGGGGGGGGGGGGGTGGGGGGGGGGGGGGGTGGGGGGGGGGGGGGGTGGGGGGGGGGGGGGGTGGGGGGGGGGGGGGGTGGGGGGGGGGGGGGGTGGGGGGGGGGGGGGGTGGGGGGGGGGGGGGGTGGGGGGGGGGGGGGGTGGGGGGGGGGGGGGGTGGGGGGGGGGGGGGGTGGGGGGGGGGGGGGGTGGGGGGGGGGGGGGGTGGGGGGGGGGGGGGGTGGGGGGGGGGGGGGGTGGGGGGGGGGGGGGGTGGGGGGGGGGGGGGGTGGGGGGGGGGGGGGGTGGGGGGGGGGGGGGGTGGGGGGGGGGGGGGGTGGGGGGGGGGGGGGGTGGGGGGGGGGGGGGGTGGGGGGGGGGGGGGGTGGGGGGGGGGGGGGGTGGGGGGGGGGGGGGGTGGGGGGGGGGGGGGGTGGGGGGGGGGGGGGGTGGGGGGGGGGGGGGGTGGGGGGGGGGGGGGGTGGGGGGGGGGGGGGGTGGGGGGGGGGGGGGGTGGGGGGGGGGGGGGGTGGGGGGGGGGGGGGGTGGGGGGGGGGGGGGGTGGGGGGGGGGGGGGGTGGGGGGGGGGGGGGGTGGGGGGGGGGGGGGGTGGGGGGGGGGGGGGGTGGGGGGGGGGGGGGGTGGGGGGGGGGGGGGGTGGGGGGGGGGGGGGGTGGGGGGGGGGGGGGGTGGGGGGGGGGGGGGGTGGGGGGGGGGGGGGGTGGGGGGGGGGGGGGGTGGGGGGGGGGGGGGGTGGGGGGGGGGGGGGGTGGGGGGGGGGGGGGGTGGGGGGGGGGGGGGGTGGGGGGGGGGGGGGGTGGGGGGGGGGGGGGGTGGGGGGGGGGGGGGGTGGGGGGGGGGGGGGGTGGGGGGGGGGGGGGGTGGGGGGGGGGGGGGGTGGGGGGGGGGGGGGGTGGGGGGGGGGGGGGGTGGGGGGGGGGGGGGGTGGGGGGGGGGGGGGGTGGGGGGGGGGGGGGGTGGGGGGGGGGGGGGGTGGGGGGGGGGGGGGGTGGGGGGGGGGGGGGGTGGGGGGGGGGGGGGGTGGGGGGGGGGGGGGGTGGGGGGGGGGGGGGGTGGGGGGGGGGGGGGGTGGGGGGGGGGGGGGGTGGGGGGGGGGGGGGGTGGGGGGGGGGGGGGGTGGGGGGGGGGGGGGGTGGGGGGGGGGGGGGGTGGGGGGGGGGGGGGGTGGGGGGGGGGGGGGGTGGGGGGGGGGGGGGGTGGGGGGGGGGGGGGGTGGGGGGGGGGGGGGGTGGGGGGGGGGGGGGGTGGGGGGGGGGGGGGGTGGGGGGGGGGGGGGGTGGGGGGGGGGGGGGGTGGGGGGGGGGGGGGGTGGGGGGGGGGGGGGGTGGGGGGGGGGGGGGGTGGGGGGGGGGGGGGGTGGGGGGGGGGGGGGGTGGGGGGGGGGGGGGGTGGGGGGGGGGGGGGGTGGGGGGGGGGGGGGGTGGGGGGGGGGGGGGGTGGGGGGGGGGGGGGGTGGGGGGGGGGGGGGGTGGGGGGGGGGGGGGGTGGGGGGGGGGGGGGGTGGGGGGGGGGGGGGGTGGGGGGGGGGGGGGGTGGGGGGGGGGGGGGGTGGGGGGGGGGGGGGGTGGGGGGGGGGGGGGGTGGGGGGGGGGGGGGGTGGGGGGGGGGGGGGGTGGGGGGGGGGGGGGGTGGGGGGGGGGGGGGGTGGGGGGGGGGGGGGGTGGGGGGGGGGGGGGGTGGGGGGGGGGGGGGGTGGGGGGGGGGGGGGGTGGGGGGGGGGGGGGGTGGGGGGGGGGGGGGGTGGGGGGGGGGGGGGGTGGGGGGGGGGGGGGGTGGGGGGGGGGGGGGGTGGGGGGGGGGGGGGGTGGGGGGGGGGGGGGGTGGGGGGGGGGGGGGGTGGGGGGGGGGGGGGGTGGGGGGGGGGGGGGGTGGGGGGGGGGGGGGGTGGGGGGGGGGGGGGGTGGGGGGGGGGGGGGGTGGGGGGGGGGGGGGGTGGGGGGGGGGGGGGGTGGGGGGGGGGGGGGGTGGGGGGGGGGGGGGGTGGGGGGGGGGGGGGGTGGGGGGGGGGGGGGGTGGGGGGGGGGGGGGGTGGGGGGGGGGGGGGGTGGGGGGGGGGGGGGGTGGGGGGGGGGGGGGGTGGGGGGGGGGGGGGGTGGGGGGGGGGGGGGGTGGGGGGGGGGGGGGGTGGGGGGGGGGGGGGGTGGGGGGGGGGGGGGGTGGGGGGGGGGGGGGGTGGGGGGGGGGGGGGGTGGGGGGGGGGGGGGGTGGGGGGGGGGGGGGGTGGGGGGGGGGGGGGGTGGGGGGGGGGGGGGGTGGGGGGGGGGGGGGGTGGGGGGGGGGGGGGGTGGGGGGGGGGGGGGGTGGGGGGGGGGGGGGGTGGGGGGGGGGGGGGGTGGGGGGGGGGGGGGGTGGGGGGGGGGGGGGGTGGGGGGGGGGGGGGGTGGGGGGGGGGGGGGGTGGGGGGGGGGGGGGGTGGGGGGGGGGGGGGGTGGGGGGGGGGGGGGGTGGGGGGGGGGGGGGGTGGGGGGGGGGGGGGGTGGGGGGGGGGGGGGGTGGGGGGGGGGGGGGGTGGGGGGGGGGGGGGGTGGGGGGGGGGGGGGGTGGGGGGGGGGGGGGGTGGGGGGGGGGGGGGGTGGGGGGGGGGGGGGGTGGGGGGGGGGGGGGGTGGGGGGGGGGGGGGGTGGGGGGGGGGGGGGGTGGGGGGGGGGGGGGGTGGGGGGGGGGGGGGGTGGGGGGGGGGGGGGGTGGGGGGGGGGGGGGGTGGGGGGGGGGGGGGGTGGGGGGGGGGGGGGGTGGGGGGGGGGGGGGGTGGGGGGGGGGGGGGGTGGGGGGGGGGGGGGGTGGGGGGGGGGGGGGGTGGGGGGGGGGGGGGGTGGGGGGGGGGGGGGGTGGGGGGGGGGGGGGGTGGGGGGGGGGGGGGGTGGGGGGGGGGGGGGGTGGGGGGGGGGGGGGGTGGGGGGGGGGGGGGGTGGGGGGGGGGGGGGGTGGGGGGGGGGGGGGGTGGGGGGGGGGGGGGGTGGGGGGGGGGGGGGGTGGGGGGGGGGGGGGGTGGGGGGGGGGGGGGGTGGGGGGGGGGGGGGGTGGGGGGGGGGGGGGGTGGGGGGGGGGGGGGGTGGGGGGGGGGGGGGGTGGGGGGGGGGGGGGGTGGGGGGGGGGGGGGGTGGGGGGGGGGGGGGGTGGGGGGGGGGGGGGGTGGGGGGGGGGGGGGGTGGGGGGGGGGGGGGGTGGGGGGGGGGGGGGGTGGGGGGGGGGGGGGGTGGGGGGGGGGGGGGGTGGGGGGGGGGGGGGGTGGGGGGGGGGGGGGGTGGGGGGGGGGGGGGGTGGGGGGGGGGGGGGGTGGGGGGGGGGGGGGGTGGGGGGGGGGGGGGGTGGGGGGGGGGGGGGGTGGGGGGGGGGGGGGGTGGGGGGGGGGGGGGGTGGGGGGGGGGGGGGGTGGGGGGGGGGGGGGGTGGGGGGGGGGGGGGGTGGGGGGGGGGGGGGGTGGGGGGGGGGGGGGGTGGGGGGGGGGGGGGGTGGGGGGGGGGGGGGGTGGGGGGGGGGGGGGGTGGGGGGGGGGGGGGGTGGGGGGGGGGGGGGGTGGGGGGGGGGGGGGGTGGGGGGGGGGGGGGGTGGGGGGGGGGGGGGGTGGGGGGGGGGGGGGGTGGGGGGGGGGGGGGGTGGGGGGGGGGGGGGGTGGGGGGGGGGGGGGGTGGGGGGGGGGGGGGGTGGGGGGGGGGGGGGGTGGGGGGGGGGGGGGGTGGGGGGGGGGGGGGGTGGGGGGGGGGGGGGGTGGGGGGGGGGGGGGGTGGGGGGGGGGGGGGGTGGGGGGGGGGGGGGGTGGGGGGGGGGGGGGGTGGGGGGGGGGGGGGGTGGGGGGGGGGGGGGGTGGGGGGGGGGGGGGGTGGGGGGGGGGGGGGGTGGGGGGGGGGGGGGGTGGGGGGGGGGGGGGGTGGGGGGGGGGGGGGGTGGGGGGGGGGGGGGGTGGGGGGGGGGGGGGGTGGGGGGGGGGGGGGGTGGGGGGGGGGGGGGGTGGGGGGGGGGGGGGGTGGGGGGGGGGGGGGGTGGGGGGGGGGGGGGGTGGGGGGGGGGGGGGGTGGGGGGGGGGGGGGGTGGGGGGGGGGGGGGGTGGGGGGGGGGGGGGGTGGGGGGGGGGGGGGGTGGGGGGGGGGGGGGGTGGGGGGGGGGGGGGGTGGGGGGGGGGGGGGGTGGGGGGGGGGGGGGGTGGGGGGGGGGGGGGGTGGGGGGGGGGGGGGGTGGGGGGGGGGGGGGGTGGGGGGGGGGGGGGGTGGGGGGGGGGGGGGGTGGGGGGGGGGGGGGGTGGGGGGGGGGGGGGGTGGGGGGGGGGGGGGGTGGGGGGGGGGGGGGGTGGGGGGGGGGGGGGGTGGGGGGGGGGGGGGGTGGGGGGGGGGGGGGGTGGGGGGGGGGGGGGGTGGGGGGGGGGGGGGGTGGGGGGGGGGGGGGGTGGGGGGGGGGGGGGGTGGGGGGGGGGGGGGGTGGGGGGGGGGGGGGGTGGGGGGGGGGGGGGGTGGGGGGGGGGGGGGGTGGGGGGGGGGGGGGGTGGGGGGGGGGGGGGGTGGGGGGGGGGGGGGGTGGGGGGGGGGGGGGGTGGGGGGGGGGGGGGGTGGGGGGGGGGGGGGGTGGGGGGGGGGGGGGGTGGGGGGGGGGGGGGGTGGGGGGGGGGGGGGGTGGGGGGGGGGGGGGGTGGGGGGGGGGGGGGGTGGGGGGGGGGGGGGGTGGGGGGGGGGGGGGGTGGGGGGGGGGGGGGGTGGGGGGGGGGGGGGGTGGGGGGGGGGGGGGGTGGGGGGGGGGGGGGGTGGGGGGGGGGGGGGGTGGGGGGGGGGGGGGGTGGGGGGGGGGGGGGGTGGGGGGGGGGGGGGGTGGGGGGGGGGGGGGGTGGGGGGGGGGGGGGGTGGGGGGGGGGGGGGGTGGGGGGGGGGGGGGGTGGGGGGGGGGGGGGGTGGGGGGGGGGGGGGGTGGGGGGGGGGGGGGGTGGGGGGGGGGGGGGGTGGGGGGGGGGGGGGGTGGGGGGGGGGGGGGGTGGGGGGGGGGGGGGGTGGGGGGGGGGGGGGGTGGGGGGGGGGGGGGGTGGGGGGGGGGGGGGGTGGGGGGGGGGGGGGGTGGGGGGGGGGGGGGGTGGGGGGGGGGGGGGGTGGGGGGGGGGGGGGGTGGGGGGGGGGGGGGGTGGGGGGGGGGGGGGGTGGGGGGGGGGGGGGGTGGGGGGGGGGGGGGGTGGGGGGGGGGGGGGGTGGGGGGGGGGGGGGGTGGGGGGGGGGGGGGGTGGGGGGGGGGGGGGGTGGGGGGGGGGGGGGGTGGGGGGGGGGGGGGGTGGGGGGGGGGGGGGGTGGGGGGGGGGGGGGGTGGGGGGGGGGGGGGGTGGGGGGGGGGGGGGGTGGGGGGGGGGGGGGGTGGGGGGGGGGGGGGGTGGGGGGGGGGGGGGGTGGGGGGGGGGGGGGGTGGGGGGGGGGGGGGGTGGGGGGGGGGGGGGGTGGGGGGGGGGGGGGGTGGGGGGGGGGGGGGGTGGGGGGGGGGGGGGGTGGGGGGGGGGGGGGGTGGGGGGGGGGGGGGGTGGGGGGGGGGGGGGGTGGGGGGGGGGGGGGGTGGGGGGGGGGGGGGGTGGGGGGGGGGGGGGGTGGGGGGGGGGGGGGGTGGGGGGGGGGGGGGGTGGGGGGGGGGGGGGGTGGGGGGGGGGGGGGGTGGGGGGGGGGGGGGGTGGGGGGGGGGGGGGGTGGGGGGGGGGGGGGGTGGGGGGGGGGGGGGGTGGGGGGGGGGGGGGGTGGGGGGGGGGGGGGGTGGGGGGGGGGGGGGGTGGGGGGGGGGGGGGGTGGGGGGGGGGGGGGGTGGGGGGGGGGGGGGGTGGGGGGGGGGGGGGGTGGGGGGGGGGGGGGGTGGGGGGGGGGGGGGGTGGGGGGGGGGGGGGGTGGGGGGGGGGGGGGGTGGGGGGGGGGGGGGGTGGGGGGGGGGGGGGGTGGGGGGGGGGGGGGGTGGGGGGGGGGGGGGGTGGGGGGGGGGGGGGGTGGGGGGGGGGGGGGGTGGGGGGGGGGGGGGGTGGGGGGGGGGGGGGGTGGGGGGGGGGGGGGGTGGGGGGGGGGGGGGGTGGGGGGGGGGGGGGGTGGGGGGGGGGGGGGGTGGGGGGGGGGGGGGGTGGGGGGGGGGGGGGGTGGGGGGGGGGGGGGGTGGGGGGGGGGGGGGGTGGGGGGGGGGGGGGGTGGGGGGGGGGGGGGGTGGGGGGGGGGGGGGGTGGGGGGGGGGGGGGGTGGGGGGGGGGGGGGGTGGGGGGGGGGGGGGGTGGGGGGGGGGGGGGGTGGGGGGGGGGGGGGGTGGGGGGGGGGGGGGGTGGGGGGGGGGGGGGGTGGGGGGGGGGGGGGGTGGGGGGGGGGGGGGGTGGGGGGGGGGGGGGGTGGGGGGGGGGGGGGGTGGGGGGGGGGGGGGGTGGGGGGGGGGGGGGGTGGGGGGGGGGGGGGGTGGGGGGGGGGGGGGGTGGGGGGGGGGGGGGGTGGGGGGGGGGGGGGGTGGGGGGGGGGGGGGGTGGGGGGGGGGGGGGGTGGGGGGGGGGGGGGGTGGGGGGGGGGGGGGGTGGGGGGGGGGGGGGGTGGGGGGGGGGGGGGGTGGGGGGGGGGGGGGGTGGGGGGGGGGGGGGGTGGGGGGGGGGGGGGGTGGGGGGGGGGGGGGGTGGGGGGGGGGGGGGGTGGGGGGGGGGGGGGGTGGGGGGGGGGGGGGGTGGGGGGGGGGGGGGGTGGGGGGGGGGGGGGGTGGGGGGGGGGGGGGGTGGGGGGGGGGGGGGGTGGGGGGGGGGGGGGGTGGGGGGGGGGGGGGGTGGGGGGGGGGGGGGGTGGGGGGGGGGGGGGGTGGGGGGGGGGGGGGGTGGGGGGGGGGGGGGGTGGGGGGGGGGGGGGGTGGGGGGGGGGGGGGGTGGGGGGGGGGGGGGGTGGGGGGGGGGGGGGGTGGGGGGGGGGGGGGGTGGGGGGGGGGGGGGGTGGGGGGGGGGGGGGGTGGGGGGGGGGGGGGGTGGGGGGGGGGGGGGGTGGGGGGGGGGGGGGGTGGGGGGGGGGGGGGGTGGGGGGGGGGGGGGGTGGGGGGGGGGGGGGGTGGGGGGGGGGGGGGGTGGGGGGGGGGGGGGGTGGGGGGGGGGGGGGGTGGGGGGGGGGGGGGGTGGGGGGGGGGGGGGGTGGGGGGGGGGGGGGGTGGGGGGGGGGGGGGGTGGGGGGGGGGGGGGGTGGGGGGGGGGGGGGGTGGGGGGGGGGGGGGGTGGGGGGGGGGGGGGGTGGGGGGGGGGGGGGGTGGGGGGGGGGGGGGGTGGGGGGGGGGGGGGGTGGGGGGGGGGGGGGGTGGGGGGGGGGGGGGGTGGGGGGGGGGGGGGGTGGGGGGGGGGGGGGGTGGGGGGGGGGGGGGGTGGGGGGGGGGGGGGGTGGGGGGGGGGGGGGGTGGGGGGGGGGGGGGGTGGGGGGGGGGGGGGGTGGGGGGGGGGGGGGGTGGGGGGGGGGGGGGGTGGGGGGGGGGGGGGGTGGGGGGGGGGGGGGGTGGGGGGGGGGGGGGGTGGGGGGGGGGGGGGGTGGGGGGGGGGGGGGGTGGGGGGGGGGGGGGGTGGGGGGGGGGGGGGGTGGGGGGGGGGGGGGGTGGGGGGGGGGGGGGGTGGGGGGGGGGGGGGGTGGGGGGGGGGGGGGGTGGGGGGGGGGGGGGGTGGGGGGGGGGGGGGGTGGGGGGGGGGGGGGGTGGGGGGGGGGGGGGGTGGGGGGGGGGGGGGGTGGGGGGGGGGGGGGGTGGGGGGGGGGGGGGGTGGGGGGGGGGGGGGGTGGGGGGGGGGGGGGGTGGGGGGGGGGGGGGGTGGGGGGGGGGGGGGGTGGGGGGGGGGGGGGGTGGGGGGGGGGGGGGGTGGGGGGGGGGGGGGGTGGGGGGGGGGGGGGGTGGGGGGGGGGGGGGGTGGGGGGGGGGGGGGGTGGGGGGGGGGGGGGGTGGGGGGGGGGGGGGGTGGGGGGGGGGGGGGGTGGGGGGGGGGGGGGGTGGGGGGGGGGGGGGGTGGGGGGGGGGGGGGGTGGGGGGGGGGGGGGGTGGGGGGGGGGGGGGGTGGGGGGGGGGGGGGGTGGGGGGGGGGGGGGGTGGGGGGGGGGGGGGGTGGGGGGGGGGGGGGGTGGGGGGGGGGGGGGGTGGGGGGGGGGGGGGGTGGGGGGGGGGGGGGGTGGGGGGGGGGGGGGGTGGGGGGGGGGGGGGGTGGGGGGGGGGGGGGGTGGGGGGGGGGGGGGGTGGGGGGGGGGGGGGGTGGGGGGGGGGGGGGGTGGGGGGGGGGGGGGGTGGGGGGGGGGGGGGGTGGGGGGGGGGGGGGGTGGGGGGGGGGGGGGGTGGGGGGGGGGGGGGGTGGGGGGGGGGGGGGGTGGGGGGGGGGGGGGGTGGGGGGGGGGGGGGGTGGGGGGGGGGGGGGGTGGGGGGGGGGGGGGGTGGGGGGGGGGGGGGGTGGGGGGGGGGGGGGGTGGGGGGGGGGGGGGGTGGGGGGGGGGGGGGGTGGGGGGGGGGGGGGGTGGGGGGGGGGGGGGGTGGGGGGGGGGGGGGGTGGGGGGGGGGGGGGGTGGGGGGGGGGGGGGGTGGGGGGGGGGGGGGGTGGGGGGGGGGGGGGGTGGGGGGGGGGGGGGGTGGGGGGGGGGGGGGGTGGGGGGGGGGGGGGGTGGGGGGGGGGGGGGGTGGGGGGGGGGGGGGGTGGGGGGGGGGGGGGGTGGGGGGGGGGGGGGGTGGGGGGGGGGGGGGGTGGGGGGGGGGGGGGGTGGGGGGGGGGGGGGGTGGGGGGGGGGGGGGGTGGGGGGGGGGGGGGGTGGGGGGGGGGGGGGGTGGGGGGGGGGGGGGGTGGGGGGGGGGGGGGGTGGGGGGGGGGGGGGGTGGGGGGGGGGGGGGGTGGGGGGGGGGGGGGGTGGGGGGGGGGGGGGGTGGGGGGGGGGGGGGGTGGGGGGGGGGGGGGGTGGGGGGGGGGGGGGGTGGGGGGGGGGGGGGGTGGGGGGGGGGGGGGGTGGGGGGGGGGGGGGGTGGGGGGGGGGGGGGGTGGGGGGGGGGGGGGGTGGGGGGGGGGGGGGGTGGGGGGGGGGGGGGGTGGGGGGGGGGGGGGGTGGGGGGGGGGGGGGGTGGGGGGGGGGGGGGGTGGGGGGGGGGGGGGGTGGGGGGGGGGGGGGGTGGGGGGGGGGGGGGGTGGGGGGGGGGGGGGGTGGGGGGGGGGGGGGGTGGGGGGGGGGGGGGGTGGGGGGGGGGGGGGGTGGGGGGGGGGGGGGGTGGGGGGGGGGGGGGGTGGGGGGGGGGGGGGGTGGGGGGGGGGGGGGGTGGGGGGGGGGGGGGGTGGGGGGGGGGGGGGGTGGGGGGGGGGGGGGGTGGGGGGGGGGGGGGGTGGGGGGGGGGGGGGGTGGGGGGGGGGGGGGGTGGGGGGGGGGGGGGGTGGGGGGGGGGGGGGGTGGGGGGGGGGGGGGGTGGGGGGGGGGGGGGGTGGGGGGGGGGGGGGGTGGGGGGGGGGGGGGGTGGGGGGGGGGGGGGGTGGGGGGGGGGGGGGGTGGGGGGGGGGGGGGGTGGGGGGGGGGGGGGGTGGGGGGGGGGGGGGGTGGGGGGGGGGGGGGGTGGGGGGGGGGGGGGGTGGGGGGGGGGGGGGGTGGGGGGGGGGGGGGGTGGGGGGGGGGGGGGGTGGGGGGGGGGGGGGGTGGGGGGGGGGGGGGGTGGGGGGGGGGGGGGGTGGGGGGGGGGGGGGGTGGGGGGGGGGGGGGGTGGGGGGGGGGGGGGGTGGGGGGGGGGGGGGGTGGGGGGGGGGGGGGGTGGGGGGGGGGGGGGGTGGGGGGGGGGGGGGGTGGGGGGGGGGGGGGGTGGGGGGGGGGGGGGGTGGGGGGGGGGGGGGGTGGGGGGGGGGGGGGGTGGGGGGGGGGGGGGGTGGGGGGGGGGGGGGGTGGGGGGGGGGGGGGGTGGGGGGGGGGGGGGGTGGGGGGGGGGGGGGGTGGGGGGGGGGGGGGGTGGGGGGGGGGGGGGGTGGGGGGGGGGGGGGGTGGGGGGGGGGGGGGGTGGGGGGGGGGGGGGGTGGGGGGGGGGGGGGGTGGGGGGGGGGGGGGGTGGGGGGGGGGGGGGGTGGGGGGGGGGGGGGGTGGGGGGGGGGGGGGGTGGGGGGGGGGGGGGGTGGGGGGGGGGGGGGGTGGGGGGGGGGGGGGGTGGGGGGGGGGGGGGGTGGGGGGGGGGGGGGGTGGGGGGGGGGGGGGGTGGGGGGGGGGGGGGGTGGGGGGGGGGGGGGGTGGGGGGGGGGGGGGGTGGGGGGGGGGGGGGGTGGGGGGGGGGGGGGGTGGGGGGGGGGGGGGGTGGGGGGGGGGGGGGGTGGGGGGGGGGGGGGGTGGGGGGGGGGGGGGGTGGGGGGGGGGGGGGGTGGGGGGGGGGGGGGGTGGGGGGGGGGGGGGGTGGGGGGGGGGGGGGGTGGGGGGGGGGGGGGGTGGGGGGGGGGGGGGGTGGGGGGGGGGGGGGGTGGGGGGGGGGGGGGGTGGGGGGGGGGGGGGGTGGGGGGGGGGGGGGGTGGGGGGGGGGGGGGGTGGGGGGGGGGGGGGGTGGGGGGGGGGGGGGGTGGGGGGGGGGGGGGGTGGGGGGGGGGGGGGGTGGGGGGGGGGGGGGGTGGGGGGGGGGGGGGGTGGGGGGGGGGGGGGGTGGGGGGGGGGGGGGGTGGGGGGGGGGGGGGGTGGGGGGGGGGGGGGGTGGGGGGGGGGGGGGGTGGGGGGGGGGGGGGGTGGGGGGGGGGGGGGGTGGGGGGGGGGGGGGGTGGGGGGGGGGGGGGGTGGGGGGGGGGGGGGGTGGGGGGGGGGGGGGGTGGGGGGGGGGGGGGGTGGGGGGGGGGGGGGGTGGGGGGGGGGGGGGGTGGGGGGGGGGGGGGGTGGGGGGGGGGGGGGGTGGGGGGGGGGGGGGGTGGGGGGGGGGGGGGGTGGGGGGGGGGGGGGGTGGGGGGGGGGGGGGGTGGGGGGGGGGGGGGGTGGGGGGGGGGGGGGGTGGGGGGGGGGGGGGGTGGGGGGGGGGGGGGGTGGGGGGGGGGGGGGGTGGGGGGGGGGGGGGGTGGGGGGGGGGGGGGGTGGGGGGGGGGGGGGGTGGGGGGGGGGGGGGGTGGGGGGGGGGGGGGGTGGGGGGGGGGGGGGGTGGGGGGGGGGGGGGGTGGGGGGGGGGGGGGGTGGGGGGGGGGGGGGGTGGGGGGGGGGGGGGGTGGGGGGGGGGGGGGGTGGGGGGGGGGGGGGGTGGGGGGGGGGGGGGGTGGGGGGGGGGGGGGGTGGGGGGGGGGGGGGGTGGGGGGGGGGGGGGGTGGGGGGGGGGGGGGGTGGGGGGGGGGGGGGGTGGGGGGGGGGGGGGGTGGGGGGGGGGGGGGGTGGGGGGGGGGGGGGGTGGGGGGGGGGGGGGGTGGGGGGGGGGGGGGGTGGGGGGGGGGGGGGGTGGGGGGGGGGGGGGGTGGGGGGGGGGGGGGGTGGGGGGGGGGGGGGGTGGGGGGGGGGGGGGGTGGGGGGGGGGGGGGGTGGGGGGGGGGGGGGGTGGGGGGGGGGGGGGGTGGGGGGGGGGGGGGGTGGGGGGGGGGGGGGGTGGGGGGGGGGGGGGGTGGGGGGGGGGGGGGGTGGGGGGGGGGGGGGGTGGGGGGGGGGGGGGGTGGGGGGGGGGGGGGGTGGGGGGGGGGGGGGGTGGGGGGGGGGGGGGGTGGGGGGGGGGGGGGGTGGGGGGGGGGGGGGGTGGGGGGGGGGGGGGGTGGGGGGGGGGGGGGGTGGGGGGGGGGGGGGGTGGGGGGGGGGGGGGGTGGGGGGGGGGGGGGGTGGGGGGGGGGGGGGGTGGGGGGGGGGGGGGGTGGGGGGGGGGGGGGGTGGGGGGGGGGGGGGGTGGGGGGGGGGGGGGGTGGGGGGGGGGGGGGGTGGGGGGGGGGGGGGGTGGGGGGGGGGGGGGGTGGGGGGGGGGGGGGGTGGGGGGGGGGGGGGGTGGGGGGGGGGGGGGGTGGGGGGGGGGGGGGGTGGGGGGGGGGGGGGGTGGGGGGGGGGGGGGGTGGGGGGGGGGGGGGGTGGGGGGGGGGGGGGGTGGGGGGGGGGGGGGGTGGGGGGGGGGGGGGGTGGGGGGGGGGGGGGGTGGGGGGGGGGGGGGGTGGGGGGGGGGGGGGGTGGGGGGGGGGGGGGGTGGGGGGGGGGGGGGGTGGGGGGGGGGGGGGGTGGGGGGGGGGGGGGGTGGGGGGGGGGGGGGGTGGGGGGGGGGGGGGGTGGGGGGGGGGGGGGGTGGGGGGGGGGGGGGGTGGGGGGGGGGGGGGGTGGGGGGGGGGGGGGGTGGGGGGGGGGGGGGGTGGGGGGGGGGGGGGGTGGGGGGGGGGGGGGGTGGGGGGGGGGGGGGGTGGGGGGGGGGGGGGGTGGGGGGGGGGGGGGGTGGGGGGGGGGGGGGGTGGGGGGGGGGGGGGGTGGGGGGGGGGGGGGGTGGGGGGGGGGGGGGGTGGGGGGGGGGGGGGGTGGGGGGGGGGGGGGGTGGGGGGGGGGGGGGGTGGGGGGGGGGGGGGGTGGGGGGGGGGGGGGGTGGGGGGGGGGGGGGGTGGGGGGGGGGGGGGGTGGGGGGGGGGGGGGGTGGGGGGGGGGGGGGGTGGGGGGGGGGGGGGGTGGGGGGGGGGGGGGGTGGGGGGGGGGGGGGGTGGGGGGGGGGGGGGGTGGGGGGGGGGGGGGGTGGGGGGGGGGGGGGGTGGGGGGGGGGGGGGGTGGGGGGGGGGGGGGGTGGGGGGGGGGGGGGGTGGGGGGGGGGGGGGGTGGGGGGGGGGGGGGGTGGGGGGGGGGGGGGGTGGGGGGGGGGGGGGGTGGGGGGGGGGGGGGGTGGGGGGGGGGGGGGGTGGGGGGGGGGGGGGGTGGGGGGGGGGGGGGGTGGGGGGGGGGGGGGGTGGGGGGGGGGGGGGGTGGGGGGGGGGGGGGGTGGGGGGGGGGGGGGGTGGGGGGGGGGGGGGGTGGGGGGGGGGGGGGGTGGGGGGGGGGGGGGGTGGGGGGGGGGGGGGGTGGGGGGGGGGGGGGGTGGGGGGGGGGGGGGGTGGGGGGGGGGGGGGGTGGGGGGGGGGGGGGGTGGGGGGGGGGGGGGGTGGGGGGGGGGGGGGGTGGGGGGGGGGGGGGGTGGGGGGGGGGGGGGGTGGGGGGGGGGGGGGGTGGGGGGGGGGGGGGGTGGGGGGGGGGGGGGGTGGGGGGGGGGGGGGGTGGGGGGGGGGGGGGGTGGGGGGGGGGGGGGGTGGGGGGGGGGGGGGGTGGGGGGGGGGGGGGGTGGGGGGGGGGGGGGGTGGGGGGGGGGGGGGGTGGGGGGGGGGGGGGGTGGGGGGGGGGGGGGGTGGGGGGGGGGGGGGGTGGGGGGGGGGGGGGGTGGGGGGGGGGGGGGGTGGGGGGGGGGGGGGGTGGGGGGGGGGGGGGGTGGGGGGGGGGGGGGGTGGGGGGGGGGGGGGGTGGGGGGGGGGGGGGGTGGGGGGGGGGGGGGGTGGGGGGGGGGGGGGGTGGGGGGGGGGGGGGGTGGGGGGGGGGGGGGGTGGGGGGGGGGGGGGGTGGGGGGGGGGGGGGGTGGGGGGGGGGGGGGGTGGGGGGGGGGGGGGGTGGGGGGGGGGGGGGGTGGGGGGGGGGGGGGGTGGGGGGGGGGGGGGGTGGGGGGGGGGGGGGGTGGGGGGGGGGGGGGGTGGGGGGGGGGGGGGGTGGGGGGGGGGGGGGGTGGGGGGGGGGGGGGGTGGGGGGGGGGGGGGGTGGGGGGGGGGGGGGGTGGGGGGGGGGGGGGGTGGGGGGGGGGGGGGGTGGGGGGGGGGGGGGGTGGGGGGGGGGGGGGGTGGGGGGGGGGGGGGGTGGGGGGGGGGGGGGGTGGGGGGGGGGGGGGGTGGGGGGGGGGGGGGGTGGGGGGGGGGGGGGGTGGGGGGGGGGGGGGGTGGGGGGGGGGGGGGGTGGGGGGGGGGGGGGGTGGGGGGGGGGGGGGGTGGGGGGGGGGGGGGGTGGGGGGGGGGGGGGGTGGGGGGGGGGGGGGGTGGGGGGGGGGGGGGGTGGGGGGGGGGGGGGGTGGGGGGGGGGGGGGGTGGGGGGGGGGGGGGGTGGGGGGGGGGGGGGGTGGGGGGGGGGGGGGGTGGGGGGGGGGGGGGGTGGGGGGGGGGGGGGGTGGGGGGGGGGGGGGGTGGGGGGGGGGGGGGGTGGGGGGGGGGGGGGGTGGGGGGGGGGGGGGGTGGGGGGGGGGGGGGGTGGGGGGGGGGGGGGGTGGGGGGGGGGGGGGGTGGGGGGGGGGGGGGGTGGGGGGGGGGGGGGGTGGGGGGGGGGGGGGGTGGGGGGGGGGGGGGGTGGGGGGGGGGGGGGGTGGGGGGGGGGGGGGGTGGGGGGGGGGGGGGGTGGGGGGGGGGGGGGGTGGGGGGGGGGGGGGGTGGGGGGGGGGGGGGGTGGGGGGGGGGGGGGGTGGGGGGGGGGGGGGGTGGGGGGGGGGGGGGGTGGGGGGGGGGGGGGGTGGGGGGGGGGGGGGGTGGGGGGGGGGGGGGGTGGGGGGGGGGGGGGGTGGGGGGGGGGGGGGGTGGGGGGGGGGGGGGGTGGGGGGGGGGGGGGGTGGGGGGGGGGGGGGGTGGGGGGGGGGGGGGGTGGGGGGGGGGGGGGGTGGGGGGGGGGGGGGGTGGGGGGGGGGGGGGGTGGGGGGGGGGGGGGGTGGGGGGGGGGGGGGGTGGGGGGGGGGGGGGGTGGGGGGGGGGGGGGGTGGGGGGGGGGGGGGGTGGGGGGGGGGGGGGGTGGGGGGGGGGGGGGGTGGGGGGGGGGGGGGGTGGGGGGGGGGGGGGGTGGGGGGGGGGGGGGGTGGGGGGGGGGGGGGGTGGGGGGGGGGGGGGGTGGGGGGGGGGGGGGGTGGGGGGGGGGGGGGGTGGGGGGGGGGGGGGGTGGGGGGGGGGGGGGGTGGGGGGGGGGGGGGGTGGGGGGGGGGGGGGGTGGGGGGGGGGGGGGGTGGGGGGGGGGGGGGGTGGGGGGGGGGGGGGGTGGGGGGGGGGGGGGGTGGGGGGGGGGGGGGGTGGGGGGGGGGGGGGGTGGGGGGGGGGGGGGGTGGGGGGGGGGGGGGGTGGGGGGGGGGGGGGGTGGGGGGGGGGGGGGGTGGGGGGGGGGGGGGGTGGGGGGGGGGGGGGGTGGGGGGGGGGGGGGGTGGGGGGGGGGGGGGGTGGGGGGGGGGGGGGGTGGGGGGGGGGGGGGGTGGGGGGGGGGGGGGGTGGGGGGGGGGGGGGGTGGGGGGGGGGGGGGGTGGGGGGGGGGGGGGGTGGGGGGGGGGGGGGGTGGGGGGGGGGGGGGGTGGGGGGGGGGGGGGGTGGGGGGGGGGGGGGGTGGGGGGGGGGGGGGGTGGGGGGGGGGGGGGGTGGGGGGGGGGGGGGGTGGGGGGGGGGGGGGGTGGGGGGGGGGGGGGGTGGGGGGGGGGGGGGGTGGGGGGGGGGGGGGGTGGGGGGGGGGGGGGGTGGGGGGGGGGGGGGGTGGGGGGGGGGGGGGGTGGGGGGGGGGGGGGGTGGGGGGGGGGGGGGGTGGGGGGGGGGGGGGGTGGGGGGGGGGGGGGGTGGGGGGGGGGGGGGGTGGGGGGGGGGGGGGGTGGGGGGGGGGGGGGGTGGGGGGGGGGGGGGGTGGGGGGGGGGGGGGGTGGGGGGGGGGGGGGGTGGGGGGGGGGGGGGGTGGGGGGGGGGGGGGGTGGGGGGGGGGGGGGGTGGGGGGGGGGGGGGGTGGGGGGGGGGGGGGGTGGGGGGGGGGGGGGGTGGGGGGGGGGGGGGGTGGGGGGGGGGGGGGGTGGGGGGGGGGGGGGGTGGGGGGGGGGGGGGGTGGGGGGGGGGGGGGGTGGGGGGGGGGGGGGGTGGGGGGGGGGGGGGGTGGGGGGGGGGGGGGGTGGGGGGGGGGGGGGGTGGGGGGGGGGGGGGGTGGGGGGGGGGGGGGGTGGGGGGGGGGGGGGGTGGGGGGGGGGGGGGGTGGGGGGGGGGGGGGGTGGGGGGGGGGGGGGGTGGGGGGGGGGGGGGGTGGGGGGGGGGGGGGGTGGGGGGGGGGGGGGGTGGGGGGGGGGGGGGGTGGGGGGGGGGGGGGGTGGGGGGGGGGGGGGGTGGGGGGGGGGGGGGGTGGGGGGGGGGGGGGGTGGGGGGGGGGGGGGGTGGGGGGGGGGGGGGGTGGGGGGGGGGGGGGGTGGGGGGGGGGGGGGGTGGGGGGGGGGGGGGGTGGGGGGGGGGGGGGGTGGGGGGGGGGGGGGGTGGGGGGGGGGGGGGGTGGGGGGGGGGGGGGGTGGGGGGGGGGGGGGGTGGGGGGGGGGGGGGGTGGGGGGGGGGGGGGGTGGGGGGGGGGGGGGGTGGGGGGGGGGGGGGGTGGGGGGGGGGGGGGGTGGGGGGGGGGGGGGGTGGGGGGGGGGGGGGGTGGGGGGGGGGGGGGGTGGGGGGGGGGGGGGGTGGGGGGGGGGGGGGGTGGGGGGGGGGGGGGGTGGGGGGGGGGGGGGGTGGGGGGGGGGGGGGGTGGGGGGGGGGGGGGGTGGGGGGGGGGGGGGGTGGGGGGGGGGGGGGGTGGGGGGGGGGGGGGGTGGGGGGGGGGGGGGGTGGGGGGGGGGGGGGGTGGGGGGGGGGGGGGGTGGGGGGGGGGGGGGGTGGGGGGGGGGGGGGGTGGGGGGGGGGGGGGGTGGGGGGGGGGGGGGGTGGGGGGGGGGGGGGGTGGGGGGGGGGGGGGGTGGGGGGGGGGGGGGGTGGGGGGGGGGGGGGGTGGGGGGGGGGGGGGGTGGGGGGGGGGGGGGGTGGGGGGGGGGGGGGGTGGGGGGGGGGGGGGGTGGGGGGGGGGGGGGGTGGGGGGGGGGGGGGGTGGGGGGGGGGGGGGGTGGGGGGGGGGGGGGGTGGGGGGGGGGGGGGGTGGGGGGGGGGGGGGGTGGGGGGGGGGGGGGGTGGGGGGGGGGGGGGGTGGGGGGGGGGGGGGGTGGGGGGGGGGGGGGGTGGGGGGGGGGGGGGGTGGGGGGGGGGGGGGGTGGGGGGGGGGGGGGGTGGGGGGGGGGGGGGGTGGGGGGGGGGGGGGGTGGGGGGGGGGGGGGGTGGGGGGGGGGGGGGGTGGGGGGGGGGGGGGGTGGGGGGGGGGGGGGGTGGGGGGGGGGGGGGGTGGGGGGGGGGGGGGGTGGGGGGGGGGGGGGGTGGGGGGGGGGGGGGGTGGGGGGGGGGGGGGGTGGGGGGGGGGGGGGGTGGGGGGGGGGGGGGGTGGGGGGGGGGGGGGGTGGGGGGGGGGGGGGGTGGGGGGGGGGGGGGGTGGGGGGGGGGGGGGGTGGGGGGGGGGGGGGGTGGGGGGGGGGGGGGGTGGGGGGGGGGGGGGGTGGGGGGGGGGGGGGGTGGGGGGGGGGGGGGGTGGGGGGGGGGGGGGGTGGGGGGGGGGGGGGGTGGGGGGGGGGGGGGGTGGGGGGGGGGGGGGGTGGGGGGGGGGGGGGGTGGGGGGGGGGGGGGGTGGGGGGGGGGGGGGGTGGGGGGGGGGGGGGGTGGGGGGGGGGGGGGGTGGGGGGGGGGGGGGGTGGGGGGGGGGGGGGGTGGGGGGGGGGGGGGGTGGGGGGGGGGGGGGGTGGGGGGGGGGGGGGGTGGGGGGGGGGGGGGGTGGGGGGGGGGGGGGGTGGGGGGGGGGGGGGGTGGGGGGGGGGGGGGGTGGGGGGGGGGGGGGGTGGGGGGGGGGGGGGGTGGGGGGGGGGGGGGGTGGGGGGGGGGGGGGGTGGGGGGGGGGGGGGGTGGGGGGGGGGGGGGGTGGGGGGGGGGGGGGGTGGGGGGGGGGGGGGGTGGGGGGGGGGGGGGGTGGGGGGGGGGGGGGGTGGGGGGGGGGGGGGGTGGGGGGGGGGGGGGGTGGGGGGGGGGGGGGGTGGGGGGGGGGGGGGGTGGGGGGGGGGGGGGGTGGGGGGGGGGGGGGGTGGGGGGGGGGGGGGGTGGGGGGGGGGGGGGGTGGGGGGGGGGGGGGGTGGGGGGGGGGGGGGGTGGGGGGGGGGGGGGGTGGGGGGGGGGGGGGGTGGGGGGGGGGGGGGGTGGGGGGGGGGGGGGGTGGGGGGGGGGGGGGGTGGGGGGGGGGGGGGGTGGGGGGGGGGGGGGGTGGGGGGGGGGGGGGGTGGGGGGGGGGGGGGGTGGGGGGGGGGGGGGGTGGGGGGGGGGGGGGGTGGGGGGGGGGGGGGGTGGGGGGGGGGGGGGGTGGGGGGGGGGGGGGGTGGGGGGGGGGGGGGGTGGGGGGGGGGGGGGGTGGGGGGGGGGGGGGGTGGGGGGGGGGGGGGGTGGGGGGGGGGGGGGGTGGGGGGGGGGGGGGGTGGGGGGGGGGGGGGGTGGGGGGGGGGGGGGGTGGGGGGGGGGGGGGGTGGGGGGGGGGGGGGGTGGGGGGGGGGGGGGGTGGGGGGGGGGGGGGGTGGGGGGGGGGGGGGGTGGGGGGGGGGGGGGGTGGGGGGGGGGGGGGGTGGGGGGGGGGGGGGGTGGGGGGGGGGGGGGGTGGGGGGGGGGGGGGGTGGGGGGGGGGGGGGGTGGGGGGGGGGGGGGGTGGGGGGGGGGGGGGGTGGGGGGGGGGGGGGGTGGGGGGGGGGGGGGGTGGGGGGGGGGGGGGGTGGGGGGGGGGGGGGGTGGGGGGGGGGGGGGGTGGGGGGGGGGGGGGGTGGGGGGGGGGGGGGGTGGGGGGGGGGGGGGGTGGGGGGGGGGGGGGGTGGGGGGGGGGGGGGGTGGGGGGGGGGGGGGGTGGGGGGGGGGGGGGGTGGGGGGGGGGGGGGGTGGGGGGGGGGGGGGGTGGGGGGGGGGGGGGGTGGGGGGGGGGGGGGGTGGGGGGGGGGGGGGGTGGGGGGGGGGGGGGGTGGGGGGGGGGGGGGGTGGGGGGGGGGGGGGGTGGGGGGGGGGGGGGGTGGGGGGGGGGGGGGGTGGGGGGGGGGGGGGGTGGGGGGGGGGGGGGGTGGGGGGGGGGGGGGGTGGGGGGGGGGGGGGGTGGGGGGGGGGGGGGGTGGGGGGGGGGGGGGGTGGGGGGGGGGGGGGGTGGGGGGGGGGGGGGGTGGGGGGGGGGGGGGGTGGGGGGGGGGGGGGGTGGGGGGGGGGGGGGGTGGGGGGGGGGGGGGGTGGGGGGGGGGGGGGGTGGGGGGGGGGGGGGGTGGGGGGGGGGGGGGGTGGGGGGGGGGGGGGGTGGGGGGGGGGGGGGGTGGGGGGGGGGGGGGGTGGGGGGGGGGGGGGGTGGGGGGGGGGGGGGGTGGGGGGGGGGGGGGGTGGGGGGGGGGGGGGGTGGGGGGGGGGGGGGGTGGGGGGGGGGGGGGGTGGGGGGGGGGGGGGGTGGGGGGGGGGGGGGGTGGGGGGGGGGGGGGGTGGGGGGGGGGGGGGGTGGGGGGGGGGGGGGGTGGGGGGGGGGGGGGGTGGGGGGGGGGGGGGGTGGGGGGGGGGGGGGGTGGGGGGGGGGGGGGGTGGGGGGGGGGGGGGGTGGGGGGGGGGGGGGGTGGGGGGGGGGGGGGGTGGGGGGGGGGGGGGGTGGGGGGGGGGGGGGGTGGGGGGGGGGGGGGGTGGGGGGGGGGGGGGGTGGGGGGGGGGGGGGGTGGGGGGGGGGGGGGGTGGGGGGGGGGGGGGGTGGGGGGGGGGGGGGGTGGGGGGGGGGGGGGGTGGGGGGGGGGGGGGGTGGGGGGGGGGGGGGGTGGGGGGGGGGGGGGGTGGGGGGGGGGGGGGGTGGGGGGGGGGGGGGGTGGGGGGGGGGGGGGGTGGGGGGGGGGGGGGGTGGGGGGGGGGGGGGGTGGGGGGGGGGGGGGGTGGGGGGGGGGGGGGGTGGGGGGGGGGGGGGGTGGGGGGGGGGGGGGGTGGGGGGGGGGGGGGGTGGGGGGGGGGGGGGGTGGGGGGGGGGGGGGGTGGGGGGGGGGGGGGGTGGGGGGGGGGGGGGGTGGGGGGGGGGGGGGGTGGGGGGGGGGGGGGGTGGGGGGGGGGGGGGGTGGGGGGGGGGGGGGGTGGGGGGGGGGGGGGGTGGGGGGGGGGGGGGGTGGGGGGGGGGGGGGGTGGGGGGGGGGGGGGGTGGGGGGGGGGGGGGGTGGGGGGGGGGGGGGGTGGGGGGGGGGGGGGGTGGGGGGGGGGGGGGGTGGGGGGGGGGGGGGGTGGGGGGGGGGGGGGGTGGGGGGGGGGGGGGGTGGGGGGGGGGGGGGGTGGGGGGGGGGGGGGGTGGGGGGGGGGGGGGGTGGGGGGGGGGGGGGGTGGGGGGGGGGGGGGGTGGGGGGGGGGGGGGGTGGGGGGGGGGGGGGGTGGGGGGGGGGGGGGGTGGGGGGGGGGGGGGGTGGGGGGGGGGGGGGGTGGGGGGGGGGGGGGGTGGGGGGGGGGGGGGGTGGGGGGGGGGGGGGGTGGGGGGGGGGGGGGGTGGGGGGGGGGGGGGGTGGGGGGGGGGGGGGGTGGGGGGGGGGGGGGGTGGGGGGGGGGGGGGGTGGGGGGGGGGGGGGGTGGGGGGGGGGGGGGGTGGGGGGGGGGGGGGGTGGGGGGGGGGGGGGGTGGGGGGGGGGGGGGGTGGGGGGGGGGGGGGGTGGGGGGGGGGGGGGGTGGGGGGGGGGGGGGGTGGGGGGGGGGGGGGGTGGGGGGGGGGGGGGGTGGGGGGGGGGGGGGGTGGGGGGGGGGGGGGGTGGGGGGGGGGGGGGGTGGGGGGGGGGGGGGGTGGGGGGGGGGGGGGGTGGGGGGGGGGGGGGGTGGGGGGGGGGGGGGGTGGGGGGGGGGGGGGGTGGGGGGGGGGGGGGGTGGGGGGGGGGGGGGGTGGGGGGGGGGGGGGGTGGGGGGGGGGGGGGGTGGGGGGGGGGGGGGGTGGGGGGGGGGGGGGGTGGGGGGGGGGGGGGGTGGGGGGGGGGGGGGGTGGGGGGGGGGGGGGGTGGGGGGGGGGGGGGGTGGGGGGGGGGGGGGGTGGGGGGGGGGGGGGGTGGGGGGGGGGGGGGGTGGGGGGGGGGGGGGGTGGGGGGGGGGGGGGGTGGGGGGGGGGGGGGGTGGGGGGGGGGGGGGGTGGGGGGGGGGGGGGGTGGGGGGGGGGGGGGGTGGGGGGGGGGGGGGGTGGGGGGGGGGGGGGGTGGGGGGGGGGGGGGGTGGGGGGGGGGGGGGGTGGGGGGGGGGGGGGGTGGGGGGGGGGGGGGGTGGGGGGGGGGGGGGGTGGGGGGGGGGGGGGGTGGGGGGGGGGGGGGGTGGGGGGGGGGGGGGGTGGGGGGGGGGGGGGGTGGGGGGGGGGGGGGGTGGGGGGGGGGGGGGGTGGGGGGGGGGGGGGGTGGGGGGGGGGGGGGGTGGGGGGGGGGGGGGGTGGGGGGGGGGGGGGGTGGGGGGGGGGGGGGGTGGGGGGGGGGGGGGGTGGGGGGGGGGGGGGGTGGGGGGGGGGGGGGGTGGGGGGGGGGGGGGGTGGGGGGGGGGGGGGGTGGGGGGGGGGGGGGGTGGGGGGGGGGGGGGGTGGGGGGGGGGGGGGGTGGGGGGGGGGGGGGGTGGGGGGGGGGGGGGGTGGGGGGGGGGGGGGGTGGGGGGGGGGGGGGGTGGGGGGGGGGGGGGGTGGGGGGGGGGGGGGGTGGGGGGGGGGGGGGGTGGGGGGGGGGGGGGGTGGGGGGGGGGGGGGGTGGGGGGGGGGGGGGGTGGGGGGGGGGGGGGGTGGGGGGGGGGGGGGGTGGGGGGGGGGGGGGGTGGGGGGGGGGGGGGGTGGGGGGGGGGGGGGGTGGGGGGGGGGGGGGGTGGGGGGGGGGGGGGGTGGGGGGGGGGGGGGGTGGGGGGGGGGGGGGGTGGGGGGGGGGGGGGGTGGGGGGGGGGGGGGGTGGGGGGGGGGGGGGGTGGGGGGGGGGGGGGGTGGGGGGGGGGGGGGGTGGGGGGGGGGGGGGGTGGGGGGGGGGGGGGGTGGGGGGGGGGGGGGGTGGGGGGGGGGGGGGGTGGGGGGGGGGGGGGGTGGGGGGGGGGGGGGGTGGGGGGGGGGGGGGGTGGGGGGGGGGGGGGGTGGGGGGGGGGGGGGGTGGGGGGGGGGGGGGGTGGGGGGGGGGGGGGGTGGGGGGGGGGGGGGGTGGGGGGGGGGGGGGGTGGGGGGGGGGGGGGGTGGGGGGGGGGGGGGGTGGGGGGGGGGGGGGGTGGGGGGGGGGGGGGGTGGGGGGGGGGGGGGGTGGGGGGGGGGGGGGGTGGGGGGGGGGGGGGGTGGGGGGGGGGGGGGGTGGGGGGGGGGGGGGGTGGGGGGGGGGGGGGGTGGGGGGGGGGGGGGGTGGGGGGGGGGGGGGGTGGGGGGGGGGGGGGGTGGGGGGGGGGGGGGGTGGGGGGGGGGGGGGGTGGGGGGGGGGGGGGGTGGGGGGGGGGGGGGGTGGGGGGGGGGGGGGGTGGGGGGGGGGGGGGGTGGGGGGGGGGGGGGGTGGGGGGGGGGGGGGGTGGGGGGGGGGGGGGGTGGGGGGGGGGGGGGGTGGGGGGGGGGGGGGGTGGGGGGGGGGGGGGGTGGGGGGGGGGGGGGGTGGGGGGGGGGGGGGGTGGGGGGGGGGGGGGGTGGGGGGGGGGGGGGGTGGGGGGGGGGGGGGGTGGGGGGGGGGGGGGGTGGGGGGGGGGGGGGGTGGGGGGGGGGGGGGGTGGGGGGGGGGGGGGGTGGGGGGGGGGGGGGGTGGGGGGGGGGGGGGGTGGGGGGGGGGGGGGGTGGGGGGGGGGGGGGGTGGGGGGGGGGGGGGGTGGGGGGGGGGGGGGGTGGGGGGGGGGGGGGGTGGGGGGGGGGGGGGGTGGGGGGGGGGGGGGGTGGGGGGGGGGGGGGGTGGGGGGGGGGGGGGGTGGGGGGGGGGGGGGGTGGGGGGGGGGGGGGGTGGGGGGGGGGGGGGGTGGGGGGGGGGGGGGGTGGGGGGGGGGGGGGGTGGGGGGGGGGGGGGGTGGGGGGGGGGGGGGGTGGGGGGGGGGGGGGGTGGGGGGGGGGGGGGGTGGGGGGGGGGGGGGGTGGGGGGGGGGGGGGGTGGGGGGGGGGGGGGGTGGGGGGGGGGGGGGGTGGGGGGGGGGGGGGGTGGGGGGGGGGGGGGGTGGGGGGGGGGGGGGGTGGGGGGGGGGGGGGGTGGGGGGGGGGGGGGGTGGGGGGGGGGGGGGGTGGGGGGGGGGGGGGGTGGGGGGGGGGGGGGGTGGGGGGGGGGGGGGGTGGGGGGGGGGGGGGGTGGGGGGGGGGGGGGGTGGGGGGGGGGGGGGGTGGGGGGGGGGGGGGGTGGGGGGGGGGGGGGGTGGGGGGGGGGGGGGGTGGGGGGGGGGGGGGGTGGGGGGGGGGGGGGGTGGGGGGGGGGGGGGGTGGGGGGGGGGGGGGGTGGGGGGGGGGGGGGGTGGGGGGGGGGGGGGGTGGGGGGGGGGGGGGGTGGGGGGGGGGGGGGGTGGGGGGGGGGGGGGGTGGGGGGGGGGGGGGGTGGGGGGGGGGGGGGGTGGGGGGGGGGGGGGGTGGGGGGGGGGGGGGGTGGGGGGGGGGGGGGGTGGGGGGGGGGGGGGGTGGGGGGGGGGGGGGGTGGGGGGGGGGGGGGGTGGGGGGGGGGGGGGGTGGGGGGGGGGGGGGGTGGGGGGGGGGGGGGGTGGGGGGGGGGGGGGGTGGGGGGGGGGGGGGGTGGGGGGGGGGGGGGGTGGGGGGGGGGGGGGGTGGGGGGGGGGGGGGGTGGGGGGGGGGGGGGGTGGGGGGGGGGGGGGGTGGGGGGGGGGGGGGGTGGGGGGGGGGGGGGGTGGGGGGGGGGGGGGGTGGGGGGGGGGGGGGGTGGGGGGGGGGGGGGGTGGGGGGGGGGGGGGGTGGGGGGGGGGGGGGGTGGGGGGGGGGGGGGGTGGGGGGGGGGGGGGGTGGGGGGGGGGGGGGGTGGGGGGGGGGGGGGGTGGGGGGGGGGGGGGGTGGGGGGGGGGGGGGGTGGGGGGGGGGGGGGGTGGGGGGGGGGGGGGGTGGGGGGGGGGGGGGGTGGGGGGGGGGGGGGGTGGGGGGGGGGGGGGGTGGGGGGGGGGGGGGGTGGGGGGGGGGGGGGGTGGGGGGGGGGGGGGGTGGGGGGGGGGGGGGGTGGGGGGGGGGGGGGGTGGGGGGGGGGGGGGGTGGGGGGGGGGGGGGGTGGGGGGGGGGGGGGGTGGGGGGGGGGGGGGGTGGGGGGGGGGGGGGGTGGGGGGGGGGGGGGGTGGGGGGGGGGGGGGGTGGGGGGGGGGGGGGGTGGGGGGGGGGGGGGGTGGGGGGGGGGGGGGGTGGGGGGGGGGGGGGGTGGGGGGGGGGGGGGGTGGGGGGGGGGGGGGGTGGGGGGGGGGGGGGGTGGGGGGGGGGGGGGGTGGGGGGGGGGGGGGGTGGGGGGGGGGGGGGGTGGGGGGGGGGGGGGGTGGGGGGGGGGGGGGGTGGGGGGGGGGGGGGGTGGGGGGGGGGGGGGGTGGGGGGGGGGGGGGGTGGGGGGGGGGGGGGGTGGGGGGGGGGGGGGGTGGGGGGGGGGGGGGGTGGGGGGGGGGGGGGGTGGGGGGGGGGGGGGGTGGGGGGGGGGGGGGGTGGGGGGGGGGGGGGGTGGGGGGGGGGGGGGGTGGGGGGGGGGGGGGGTGGGGGGGGGGGGGGGTGGGGGGGGGGGGGGGTGGGGGGGGGGGGGGGTGGGGGGGGGGGGGGGTGGGGGGGGGGGGGGGTGGGGGGGGGGGGGGGTGGGGGGGGGGGGGGGTGGGGGGGGGGGGGGGTGGGGGGGGGGGGGGGTGGGGGGGGGGGGGGGTGGGGGGGGGGGGGGGTGGGGGGGGGGGGGGGTGGGGGGGGGGGGGGGTGGGGGGGGGGGGGGGTGGGGGGGGGGGGGGGTGGGGGGGGGGGGGGGTGGGGGGGGGGGGGGGTGGGGGGGGGGGGGGGTGGGGGGGGGGGGGGGTGGGGGGGGGGGGGGGTGGGGGGGGGGGGGGGTGGGGGGGGGGGGGGGTGGGGGGGGGGGGGGGTGGGGGGGGGGGGGGGTGGGGGGGGGGGGGGGTGGGGGGGGGGGGGGGTGGGGGGGGGGGGGGGTGGGGGGGGGGGGGGGTGGGGGGGGGGGGGGGTGGGGGGGGGGGGGGGTGGGGGGGGGGGGGGGTGGGGGGGGGGGGGGGTGGGGGGGGGGGGGGGTGGGGGGGGGGGGGGGTGGGGGGGGGGGGGGGTGGGGGGGGGGGGGGGTGGGGGGGGGGGGGGGTGGGGGGGGGGGGGGGTGGGGGGGGGGGGGGGTGGGGGGGGGGGGGGGTGGGGGGGGGGGGGGGTGGGGGGGGGGGGGGGTGGGGGGGGGGGGGGGTGGGGGGGGGGGGGGGTGGGGGGGGGGGGGGGTGGGGGGGGGGGGGGGTGGGGGGGGGGGGGGGTGGGGGGGGGGGGGGGTGGGGGGGGGGGGGGGTGGGGGGGGGGGGGGGTGGGGGGGGGGGGGGGTGGGGGGGGGGGGGGGTGGGGGGGGGGGGGGGTGGGGGGGGGGGGGGGTGGGGGGGGGGGGGGGTGGGGGGGGGGGGGGGTGGGGGGGGGGGGGGGTGGGGGGGGGGGGGGGTGGGGGGGGGGGGGGGTGGGGGGGGGGGGGGGTGGGGGGGGGGGGGGGTGGGGGGGGGGGGGGGTGGGGGGGGGGGGGGGTGGGGGGGGGGGGGGGTGGGGGGGGGGGGGGGTGGGGGGGGGGGGGGGTGGGGGGGGGGGGGGGTGGGGGGGGGGGGGGGTGGGGGGGGGGGGGGGTGGGGGGGGGGGGGGGTGGGGGGGGGGGGGGGTGGGGGGGGGGGGGGGTGGGGGGGGGGGGGGGTGGGGGGGGGGGGGGGTGGGGGGGGGGGGGGGTGGGGGGGGGGGGGGGTGGGGGGGGGGGGGGGTGGGGGGGGGGGGGGGTGGGGGGGGGGGGGGGTGGGGGGGGGGGGGGGTGGGGGGGGGGGGGGGTGGGGGGGGGGGGGGGTGGGGGGGGGGGGGGGTGGGGGGGGGGGGGGGTGGGGGGGGGGGGGGGTGGGGGGGGGGGGGGGTGGGGGGGGGGGGGGGTGGGGGGGGGGGGGGGTGGGGGGGGGGGGGGGTGGGGGGGGGGGGGGGTGGGGGGGGGGGGGGGTGGGGGGGGGGGGGGGTGGGGGGGGGGGGGGGTGGGGGGGGGGGGGGGTGGGGGGGGGGGGGGGTGGGGGGGGGGGGGGGTGGGGGGGGGGGGGGGTGGGGGGGGGGGGGGGTGGGGGGGGGGGGGGGTGGGGGGGGGGGGGGGTGGGGGGGGGGGGGGGTGGGGGGGGGGGGGGGTGGGGGGGGGGGGGGGTGGGGGGGGGGGGGGGTGGGGGGGGGGGGGGGTGGGGGGGGGGGGGGGTGGGGGGGGGGGGGGGTGGGGGGGGGGGGGGGTGGGGGGGGGGGGGGGTGGGGGGGGGGGGGGGTGGGGGGGGGGGGGGGTGGGGGGGGGGGGGGGTGGGGGGGGGGGGGGGTGGGGGGGGGGGGGGGTGGGGGGGGGGGGGGGTGGGGGGGGGGGGGGGTGGGGGGGGGGGGGGGTGGGGGGGGGGGGGGGTGGGGGGGGGGGGGGGTGGGGGGGGGGGGGGGTGGGGGGGGGGGGGGGTGGGGGGGGGGGGGGGTGGGGGGGGGGGGGGGTGGGGGGGGGGGGGGGTGGGGGGGGGGGGGGGTGGGGGGGGGGGGGGGTGGGGGGGGGGGGGGGTGGGGGGGGGGGGGGGTGGGGGGGGGGGGGGGTGGGGGGGGGGGGGGGTGGGGGGGGGGGGGGGTGGGGGGGGGGGGGGGTGGGGGGGGGGGGGGGTGGGGGGGGGGGGGGGTGGGGGGGGGGGGGGGTGGGGGGGGGGGGGGGTGGGGGGGGGGGGGGGTGGGGGGGGGGGGGGGTGGGGGGGGGGGGGGGTGGGGGGGGGGGGGGGTGGGGGGGGGGGGGGGTGGGGGGGGGGGGGGGTGGGGGGGGGGGGGGGTGGGGGGGGGGGGGGGTGGGGGGGGGGGGGGGTGGGGGGGGGGGGGGGTGGGGGGGGGGGGGGGTGGGGGGGGGGGGGGGTGGGGGGGGGGGGGGGTGGGGGGGGGGGGGGGTGGGGGGGGGGGGGGGTGGGGGGGGGGGGGGGTGGGGGGGGGGGGGGGTGGGGGGGGGGGGGGGTGGGGGGGGGGGGGGGTGGGGGGGGGGGGGGGTGGGGGGGGGGGGGGGTGGGGGGGGGGGGGGGTGGGGGGGGGGGGGGGTGGGGGGGGGGGGGGGTGGGGGGGGGGGGGGGTGGGGGGGGGGGGGGGTGGGGGGGGGGGGGGGTGGGGGGGGGGGGGGGTGGGGGGGGGGGGGGGTGGGGGGGGGGGGGGGTGGGGGGGGGGGGGGGTGGGGGGGGGGGGGGGTGGGGGGGGGGGGGGGTGGGGGGGGGGGGGGGTGGGGGGGGGGGGGGGTGGGGGGGGGGGGGGGTGGGGGGGGGGGGGGGTGGGGGGGGGGGGGGGTGGGGGGGGGGGGGGGTGGGGGGGGGGGGGGGTGGGGGGGGGGGGGGGTGGGGGGGGGGGGGGGTGGGGGGGGGGGGGGGTGGGGGGGGGGGGGGGTGGGGGGGGGGGGGGGTGGGGGGGGGGGGGGGTGGGGGGGGGGGGGGGTGGGGGGGGGGGGGGGTGGGGGGGGGGGGGGGTGGGGGGGGGGGGGGGTGGGGGGGGGGGGGGGTGGGGGGGGGGGGGGGTGGGGGGGGGGGGGGGTGGGGGGGGGGGGGGGTGGGGGGGGGGGGGGGTGGGGGGGGGGGGGGGTGGGGGGGGGGGGGGGTGGGGGGGGGGGGGGGTGGGGGGGGGGGGGGGTGGGGGGGGGGGGGGGTTGGGGGGGGGGGGGGGGGGGGGGGGGGGGGGGTGGGGGGGGGGGGGGGGGGGGGGGGGGTGGTGGGGGGGGGGGGGGGGCGGGGGGGGGTGGGGGGGAAGAACCT
>NC_059437.1:43801174-43818180 GCF_021028975.2 Sphaerodactylus townsendi
TCGATAGGTAAAGTATCACCCCAGAACAATCCCCATTCCCTTCTCTATTATCCAATCTATCTTTAAAACGTTTTTATATACCAGGAACTTGAATGTATGTGCCCTTGTGTCTTGCTGCGTGTGTGTATTTTTAAACAAATTTATATAAACATTTAAACTCAATTTGGACTCTTGCTTCTCTGTGGAATATCCATTGCTAGAATTCCTTCCCCGTAGACACAGTCTAAAAGATCTCCTCTCGGCCCCTCTCGCTGCCAATGTGAGTTCATTCCCCTTTGCCACTTTTAAAATCCTATGTGTGCTGTTACACTTTTTAGCAGCTGGTGGAGAATCCCTTTAATAAAATCCTTACCCCTGTTAAGGCCGTAACAGTTTTGGTGGAGAATTGATGCGGGCAAGACCTGCTTTGCCAAAAAGAACAAGCTTTGCTGGTGAGCAGACGTAGGGAAGTTTCTGGCATTGGAATTCTGCAAGAGCTTTATTTAAACTGTGTGTGTGTGCGTCTAGAGACGAAAAAAAGGGAATTTTGGGTGGTTTTTCCTTCATCTCCTGATCTGCCTCATCAAGACGCCCACAGCTGGCCACTAGCTCCGTCAGTGAGCCAGTCTGTATTGCAAGTGGGTGAGGTTAAGGTCGTAACCTGGCAATCTCTGCTGCGGGAGGAAGAAAATCATAATTTTAGTTTAGGGGGATCGCGCGTGACAGGGACAATCATACTGTTAAGGACCCCTTTGTGTGTTAAAGCTAGCTTGTTCCTCCCCCCTTCCCCCCCTTTTTGAGATAGGATCCATAGTGCTTGTTTATTTTGTGGTTGCCTGTAAATTCCGCCCGAAAGGCGAAGTACGCAATAGAGAGAGGCACCCACGAGCTTTGCTTAGTTCTGAGAGTCAGGCAGGCCTCAGAAATAGTTAAATTCCGCTCGAAAGGCGAAGTGCTCAGGTCAGAAATAGTTGAATTCCGCCCGAAAGGCGAAGTACTAATCTAAGGTTTAAAATTCTGTTTGACTAGTGAGGTACTAAATAAGAGAGTTCAGCCTGAAAGGCTAGGTACGAAATCAGAGAGTCAGATAGAGACTTTAAGACTTGAGACCTCAGTTCTAAAAAGTTCTCTGCTGTGGCTTGTAAAAGGCAGCCCCAGCATTTGTCCAGTTCTAGTGTTTTGGCTGTGGTCTTTAGCTAAGATTCCAACTATTTGTGTTTAAAGTGTTCTCTGAGCTGTCTGTCCATAAGAGACATACAGGCAGCCCTTGTTTTGTGCGTCTGTTCCTCCAGGAAGGAGCATTCTTACTCAGATTTGTGCCTAATAGCTGTCTGTCTGCAAAAGACACCCAGCCTGCTTTGCTCATTAAAGTGACATCAGCAATTCCTCCCAGCCCAAGGGAAGCTTGGAGACTACTTTTAGGATATTTTAAAACGTTCTCTGCAACTTAAAAGCCAGCAGTAAAGCGGCCAGCCTCTTGAAAGAGACCCACAATAGGGAAAAAAAATCATTCCCATTAGAAAGTTTATTTCAAGTGTTTTGCACAAGCATCTACATTTTAGAGCACAGATCCTTGATAGTGTGGCAAGCATCAAGGGGTGTCGCTGATTGCAGTAACTCAGGCAACAGGACATTCTGGTAGTGAATCCCTCTCACATGAAGAGGCAGTTTTTCACTTCCTATCTGTGTGAGTCCATCTAGAAGGTAACTCTTCTAAAATAAGGAGTGTGACCTAAAAGCCACCTGTGTTATTGGCCTGCATAGTAAAGGACGCCTCTTCAAATAAAGAGCAACAGTCCTATTTTCTTTGTTTATACAGGGCTCTCTTAAAATAAAGAGCTAAGTCCGTCCCTGCAGCAGGCATAATATCACAGTTTGTGTAGGGAAGAAAAAGTTACTTGCAGAAAAACAAAAAAAAACCTTTCTCTTTCACAATGTCTGCAAATACAGTCTCTAACAGTGGCAAAAGCATTTTAAAAGAGGAGCTTCATTTTGGCACTAAAGCCCATAAATGGATCGCTCAACAAGGACCTGACCCTTGGGCAGCAGATGCATTCGATTGCCCTGACCCCCTCACAACTTTTCTTGAGAATTTCGCTATCTTATGCAAAGCCAAGAAATGGGGACGATCAAACAAGGCAGCCACAGCAGCCTGGGGCTTGTTCAATGCCCTGCAAGCATCCACCAGCAATTATAACCATGTATGCAATACCATCCAGACTATGACTGCTGCCCAGGAGAAATTAAATGAGCAACATGCTACCGAAATCAGAGCAATACAGGAGGCCCACGCTAAAGAGCATTCCGTACTTAGAGAGACGAAAAATATAGAGATTCAGGACCTTAGAAAAGCCCATGATGAGGAGCTTTCTGCACTCACAGAAACCAAAGATAGAGAAATTCAGAACCTTAATAAGGCCCATGATAAAGAGCTAGCTGCCCTCAAAGAGATAAAACATATAGAGATTCAGATCCTTAATAAAGATCATGACCAGAAAATCAAGGAAAAAGATGGGGAAATTGAAACTCTTAAAAAGGAGCATGGAAAGGAGATTCAAACTCAAGCTCAGGAAATAAGAGCCCTTACTAGAGATAATCTGGCCCTTCTTGTTACCTCCCGGACCCACCAGGCCGCAGCGGATGAGTTAACAAAAACCCAGCGACTCCTCCAGGAACGTGATCAGGAAGTTTCTGATCTAACTAAGCAGTTAAATGATACCCAGACTGTGGCACGTTTTATGGCCCAAAAAAAGAAAGCAGCAAAACAGGACTCTGATCATTCTGCCTGTCTCACAGAAATTGCACATTTAAAACAAAGGTTGGCTCTGCAGAAGGCTGCTGTTGCCTCGATTCACCCCGACAGTCTTTTAGACTTCTTCGAATATGAGTCCCCAATAGAACCTGAAGTTCCCGAGGATGCCATGGCAACCTCCTCTCTGAACCCTGAATGGAAGGAAGCAGTTCCTGTGAACCCCGTCAGAGTTAGGCAGGTAGAAACCACTGGTCCTAGGAATACTGTGGTGCGCAAGGAAGTTTTTGAGAGGATCCCTTGGTCAGAATCTGAAGTACAAGCTGTTGCTGCGAGGCTAGGACCCCTGAATCAGACCACAGGCATTTCCTGGATTCTTCAAGTTTTTCTGAATTACCCCTCAGCTACTGGCGCTGATGTCTACCAGTTAGCCCGACTCTGCATTAAAGGACCCGAGATTCATGCCATTAATGACGCTCTCATTAGTCAGGACCTGGAGAATCTCTCCATAGTACAATGGGCCAGGTTAGTGGCACCCTACATTTGGCATGATCGCACCCTAGAGGGTCTCTACATTTTGGAAACGCAGGCTCCAGGCGAAAGCCCACTGGCTTATGGTGCCCGCAAACAATTCCTTGCTGTAATTGCACAACGTGTCCCATCCACTGCACCCGGTGTGTACGATTATAATCAGGACGATGTTAAGAGGGCCATATATGCTGGCCTAAATGCCCAAACCAAGATAGCTCTTGGTCCCGTCGATCCCACCAGGCTTCCCTGGTTGGAATTTTATGAACGCCTCAGGCTGACCGCTGACATCTTAAGGGACTCAGGTTCCCTCCATGTTAAACCTTCCAAAAAGAATGGTGAATTCCGATCTACAGAGCCCATTCAGGCAGTCACGTACGCAAATAATGGCCCTCATTCCACTTATAGGCAAGGTGACACGCAACGCAATTATAAAGACCCTGGAAATTATTGGGACAGAAACCCAAATCGCTCTTTTGGAAACTCCCGTGGCCCAGTCTATGACTCCCGTTATGTTCCTCCTCCACACCCGGCTCCCCGCCAGCGTGGCAATGCCCCTTTTAGAGCTCCAGTGCCCTACCAGCCGCCTGAGTCTAAGCAAGCTCCCACTCAGTCCGCCTCAGAGGCCAGTGCTTTCCGAGGTCGTATTTGGGTGACCCTCAAAGGCCTAGGTTACGACATGTCTCAGTTTGACCAGGTCCCCACGGACACTCTTTTAGCCACTCTTTGTAATGCCACGCTAGTGCCCACCTCAGCACCCTCTGTGCCAATGCCCCAACCCATCTCAGCTGTCACTGTTCCCGCAAACGAAACCCTGATCGCATAGGGATGCCCAGGTTCCAAAAGGCTCCAGCAGGAAACCACCAGTAAGAGAGCCAAAATTAAGGCAGTGACAGGAACCCATGGGAAAGAGAAAACTGCCACTTTAAATTCAAACCTTCCTTCTCTGGGACACCCCACTGCAAAGGCGATAAAGCCAGCAGAACAAGAGGGTGAACCCAATAAAAAGATTTCTAAGGCAACTCAAACCTCCACACAAGTTCCCCCAGACTCCCTTGAGAGAGTATGGGAAAGTTGGCAAAATAGAATTGTGAAACTGGAGTGTCTTGTTAGAAGACGGACCAAAATCCATGATTTGCAAAAGTGCATTAAGAAACAGGATTCAAAAATTAAACGGCTCAACAAAAGCAATCTGAAGCTTGGAGAAAAATTAGAAGCCTCTCTCAAAGACCAAATGCAAACCCAGAGTGAACTTGGTAGAATTAAGTCAGAGCTACAAGCCCACCAGGCAGAAAATGCTCAAATGAAAGCTAATTTGCAAAGTGCAGAAATTAAAATACGTGTCCTAGAAGAGAGCAACAGGAAAAATAATGAAGCCAGTAAGGCTGAGCCACTCCCAAATCCCCCTCCTTCTCAAGGAGATGAGAGGATGCTTGGTGTTTCAGTTTTTCCACAACACAGACTGAAAAACGTCTTAACCACTGAACATGAGCAAAGTTCTGATCTCAGGGCTTCAGATAGCCCTCCAAACAGAGAACAATTGGCTTCAGTTTCCCCAATGCCTAAACCAAAAGAAGCCATAGTCTCTGAGAGTGTGCAGAGTTCTGCAGTCAGGACTCCAGTTAGGGAACAATTGGCTGCAGCAGCCCCTGCAGAAACGGACCTCAGAAATAAAACAAAACGGGAGCAGAATAGCTGCTCCAAAGAACCTGCAACTTTTGGCAACGATCTAGCACTAAGACAAGCCATTGTAATTCTTTTTGTTACTGCTGGAAGCAAAAGAGAGAATTTGGAAATGTGTTTGCATCTTTTGAAATCTGGTACCCCAGACTTTAGCTCCAAGGTAGAGCCTCCAGTTTCAGAAGCAGTCATTCCTGAGAAATCACAGGCAGGTACTCCAAACTGCCTTAGAAGAGCCAACAGAGCCCCACACAAGCAAACAGAAGGTGGACCACACCTTCCAGTGACAAGAGATTACAAGGCTCACCCACCCGATTGACTGCTTTTGCATAAGATAAAGTGATTAACCTTTTTTCCCCAACTGTAGCAAGATGAGAAGAGCTTCAGCCCCAACTTTTGGAAACCAGGGGGGGAGAATCTAATTCCAACTTTTTCCTTTTATTCAGGTGTGTGTATTAAATAAAAATGATCCTGCTTGGTAGCCCCACCTCTTCAGGAACAAGGGGGGAAAACCTAACTCAATGTCTTTCCTTTTATTTAGGTTTGTGTGTTAAGTAAAACATGACCTATGTTGTCTGTTTCATATCTTTGCTGCATGACAGCTCAAAAGATGGATAAGTTCTTTTAAGTGGTGAAAAGTATGTTCTGTTGTGTTCTAAAAAGCTCCTAATGTGTTCTTTTTTGTGGAGAGATTTTTCATTTGCCTTTGTGCTATGTTTTTGCCTTTACTCATTTAGTTTTAAGCTTTTATTTTTCTTTAACCCATACTGGATAGCAAGTAACCTTTTACAGAAAAGCGCCACTGTTTTAAGAATATTCTGCAATGTGTTTTCACTTGGCTTTTGTCTTATTTTTGGCTGCAGTATTTTTAACATACATGTGTTTCCCTATTTGACCTCAGGTGTTTTTCTTTTGTTCTCCAATTGTGCCATCCAGTCAAATGGTGCAGCCTGAGTCTGGTCCACTTTGTTTCGAGTCTTTCTCCCTCTCTTTTTGTATTTTGAGGAAGGAGAACTCATTTTCCCAATCGCCCTTTTGGTTTTTATTTGGTTCTCTCATTTTTTTTTTTGAATGGAGCCTGCCTCATGACTCCTTCAAACCCAATGCAATTTCAATTTTCAGCCTCTTACAATCAAGGTGTGCTGTTATAGCTCTGCAGCCCCTTGCCCATTACAGTTCTGCCCACTTTATCACTTTGCCCCCACTTGCTGGGTGAACTGCCTCTACCTTTCATTTTCTGTTTCCCCCGCTGTGCCATTAGGTTTCCAAACTAGTACAAGTGATGTAGTATGTGAGAAAAGCCTCCACTTTCAGTGTTCTCCTTTTCTCAAGGGGGGGTGACAAGAGATTTAGATCTTGCATCTCCATTTTTATATTTTTATATATTTTATATAGTTGTTTTTATAATTTTGTCATTCAGCATGCATCAGATATGCAGCATATAATTTTTGCAACCATCTACCTCCTTTCAAAGACCTTTTTTTTAATAATAGTGTGATTAAGATTTATATATTGCTCTAAATATTTTTCATGGTGCCTTCATAAGATGCCCTTATGCTTTTTGTTAGTTTTTTGATCTGTCCATATCTTAATTTTAGACAACAATATTTTAATTTTTATTTAGCCTTCAAAATTAAATATGCATGCCCACAATTCTTACAAGCCAGCCCATGTTAGATGGTAGGCTCAGACTTCTTGGTGCCTACTTTCAACAAATTTCAGGCATGCCCTTAACGGCCTCTGCCCCTACTTTAACCATTTTTAGCCCTAAACTACAGGAACCCAGATGCCAATCAACGCCATTAAAGAACTGAAGCAAGCAAGTTCCATCCTGAACCCTGATGTTATAAAATGTTACTAATGCTGCTTTATTAAACACGTCTTGGCACCCCCTCCACCAAAGTGTTTGCTGTTTTTACAAGTGATCCAGCCAATCGCTATTGCCTTGCTCAGCAGTCCCCATTGCTGCTCTGGTTTCCAAGATGACTGCCGCCACTCACAGTCTCATTCGTCTGCAAGGGGGGGTGCCCCACAAAGAACTTTGATTGCTATGTCTCTAAGTCTCCTACATCAGCAAAGGGAGACACCCACATGAAATGGATTATACAAAATTGATGCCAAAAAGAACTTTTCAGCAAACTCCTTTGCCATTTGCCAGAGTATTTCAGCGGATTTCAAAACTGCACCTTGAGCAATGCTCAAAATTTTCTTTTCCACAGTTCTGCCATCCAAAGACATTTGGTTCCTGCTTAATAAAAATGTCAATTTATTTTATTGATGTATTAAACAATTGTTGCACTGTGCTATGGAATGTATTTGTATCTGCATATTACTTTTGCATGTTTATTGTTTACTTCTGCAAGTTGTTGCTTACTCGTGTTTACAGTTCCATTATTACTGATTGTATCTTACAGTTTCAATGCTTTCTTCATCTCTTTATCCCTTACCCTTCCAAAAAGTTTTGATCCCTTCCTTTGTTGCTTATTATGCTGTGGTATGCATTTATAGGAATTTAGTTAAGTTCTCCATTGATTATTTTTAGTTAATTGTGCTATTGTAAGAATATATGCTTTGTGCTTATTGCTACTTCATGTTAAAGAAGGCAAGGATTCATCCCAGGTTCACCTAGCTCTCTAGGGGGGGGATGGTTCCTGATAGTGTAGGGAAACCCACTGAGGCAACCCTAATCCTCCTTCCGTTTGTTCGTTCGTTCGTTCGTTTGTTTGTTTGTTTGTTTGTTTGTGGAAAATCCATCACTGCGTTCCGGCTTTTCCAAGGGGGGGACTGTAACCCTGCCCTGTATATCCTGGCTTAGGAAATATTGGATTTCATATTTCTCATATTGTTTCTTATGCTATATGCTGCAACATGCCAGTTTCCTTGTTTGTATGGGTGTTAGCAGAGTGTCCAAGCTGAAAGCAGGCCACAGGCAAAAAGTCTGCTTTACAAAATCTAATCAAGTGGATGAGTTACTTTTGCATAACCTGGAGGTCTCATTTTGTTTTTGGGCATGATCTTGATTAACACACCTTGCAAAGGTACTGTTAAGACAAAGAATATGGAAAGCCGACTTGCAATCAGATTCTGCATTTCCCTATCTCTTCTGGAAACCAAGTTAGCAACAAATAGTTGTTCCTTTGCATTTCCTTCCCCTTTTGTTATGACTCCTAAACCACTTACCTCATCCTGAATCAATCAAGCCTCATTCAAATCTGAATATTGAAGGCAGAGACTGTAAGAGTTACTTTGCATAAAGCCATAAATCTGTGCTTCCCTGATATAATCTATAGGACCAATTGACCTTCATTGTCATCACGGCTTAGCCGTAGAGCTTCGACTGGATTACCTCAGCACCCTCCAGACCCAGCACAGATGTGAAACGTGAGTGTGATTGGTTCCTTTCCCCATCAAGGAATCCACTCCACCTTATAAAAGTTCAGTTTACCTGCAACATTTTGCTCAGCGCCACATGCTCTCTTGCTGTGGTGTTGAGACATGGATTCCGCCCTTCACACATGGTTCCTGTGCTGGCATGGAATCCCTGCCTTCTACTTCTACCCTCCTAAGAATCGATAGGTAAAGTATCACCCCAGAACAATCCCCATTCCCTTCTCTATTATCCAATCTATCTTTAAAACGTTTTTATATACCAGGAACTTGAATGTATGTGCCCCCGCAGGTCTCACAGCGTGTGTGTATTTTTAAAACAAATTTATATAACCATTTAAACTCAATTTGGACTCTTGCTTTCCTGTAGGAATATCCATTGCTAGAATTCCTTCCCCAGAGACACAGTCTAAAAGATCTCCTCCTCACCCCTCTCGCTCACAATGTGAGTCTATTCCCTTTGCTACTTTTAAAATCATATGTGTGCTGTTACACTTTTTAGCAGCTGGTGGAGAATCCCTTTAATAAAATCCTTACCCCTGTTAAGGCCGTAACAGTTTTGGTGGAGAATTGATGCGGGCAAGACCTGCTTTGCCAAAAAGAACAAGCTTTGCTGGTGAGCAGACGTAGGGAAGTTTCTGGCATTGGAATTCTGCAAGAGCTTTATTTAAACTGTGTGTGTGTGCGTCTAGAGACGAAAAAAAGGGAATTTTGGGTGGTTTTTCCTTCATCTCCTGATCTGCCTCATCAAGACGCCCACAGCTGGCCACTAGCTCCGTCAGTGAGCCAGTCTGTATTGCAAGTGGGTGAGGTTAAGGTCGTAACCTGGCACTCTCTGCCGCGGGAGGAAGAAAATCATAATTTTAGGTTAGGGGGATCGCGCGTGACAGGGACAATCATACTGTTAAGGACCCCTTTGTGTGTTTTAGCTAGCTTGTTCCTCCCCCCTTCCCCTCCCCTTTTTGAGATAGGATCCATAGTGCTTGTTTATTTCGTGGTTGCCTGTAAATTCCGCCCGAAAGGCGAAGTACGCAATAGAGAGAGGCACCCACGAGCTTTGCTTAGTTCTGAGAGTCAGGCAGGCCTCAGAAATAGTTAAATTCCGCTCGAAAGGCGAAGTACTCAGGTCAGAAATAGTTGAATTCCGCCCGAAAGGCGAAGTACTAATCTAAGGTTTAAAATTCTGCTTGACTAGTGAGGTACTAAATAAGAGAGTTCAGTTCAGCCTGAAAGGCTAGGTACGAAATCAGAGAGTCAGATAGAGACTTTAAAACTTGAGACCTCAGTTCTAAAAAGTTCTCTGCTGTGGCTTGTAAAAGGCAGCCCCAGCATTTGTCCAGTTCTAGTGTTTTGGCTGTGGTCTTTAGCTAAGATTCCAACCATTTGTGTTTAAAGTGTTCTCTGAGCTGTCTGTCCATAAGAGACATACAGGCAGCCCTTGTTTTGTGCGTCTGTTCCTCCAGGAAGGAGCATTCTTACTCAGATTTGTGCCTAATAGCTGTCTGTCTGCAAAAGACACCCAGCCTGCTTTGCTCATTAAAGTGACATCAGCAATTCCTCCCAGCCCAAGGGAAGCTTGGAGACTACTTTTAGGATATTTTAAAACGTTCTCTGCAACTTAAAAGCCAGCAGTAAAGCGGCCAGCCTCTTGAAAGAGACCCACAATAGGGAAAAAAAATCATTCCCATTAGAAAGTTTATTTCAAGTGTTTTGCACAAGCATCTACATTTTAGAGCACAGATCCTTGATAGTGTGGCAAGCATCAAGGGGTGTCGCTGATTGCAGTAACTCAGGCAACAGGACATTCTGGTAGTGAATCCCTCTCACATGAAGAGGCAGTTTTTCACTTCCTATCTGTGTGAGTCCATCTAGAAGGTAACCCTTCTAAAATAAGGAGTGTGACCTAAAAGCCACCTGTGTTATTGGCCTGCATAGTACAGGACGCCTCTTCAAATAAAGAGCAAAAGTCCTATTTTCTTTGTTTATACAGGGCTCTCTTAAAATAAGGAGCTAAGTCCGTCCCTGCAGCAGGCATAATATCACAGTTTGTGTAGGGAAGAAAAAGTTACTTGCAGAAAAACAAAAAAAACCCTTTCTCTTTTAATATGTCTGCAACTACAGTCTCTAACAGTGGCAAAAGCATTTTAAAAGAGGAGCTTCATTTTGGCACTAAAGCCCATAAATGGATCGCTCAACAAGGACCTGACCCTTGGGCAGCAGATGCATTCGATTGCCCTGACCCCCTCACAACTTTTCTTGAGAATTTCGCTATCTTATGCAAAGCCAAGAAATGGGGACAATCAAACAAGGCAGCCACAGCAGCCTGGGGCTTGTTCAATGCCCTGCAAGCATCCACCAGCAATTATAACCATGTTTGCAATACCATCCAGACTATGACTGCTGCCCAGGAGAAATTAAATGAGCAACATGCTACTGAAATCAGAGCAATGCAGGAGGCCCACGCTAAAGAGCATTCCGTACTTAGAGAGACGAAAAATATAGAGATTCAGGACCTTAGAAAAGCCCATGATGAGGAGCTTTCTGCACTCACAGAAACCAAAGATAGAGAAATTCAGAACCTTAATAAGGCCCATGATAAAGAGCTAGCTGCCCTCAAAGAGATAAAACATATAGAGATTCAGATCCTTAATAAAGATCATGACCAGAAAATCAAGGAAAAAGATGTGGAAATTGAAACTCTTAAAAAGGAGCATGGAAAGGAGATTCAAACTCAAGCTCAGGAAATAAGAGCCCTTACTAGAGATAATCTGGCCCTTCTTGTTACCTCCCGGACCCACCAGGCCGCAGCGGATGAGTTAACAAAAACCCAGCGACTCCTCCAGGAACGTGATCAGGAAGTTTCTGATCTAACTAAGCAGTTAAATGATACCCAGACTGTGGCACGTTTTATGGCCCAAAAAAAGAAAGCAGCAAAACAGGACTCTGATCATTCTGCCTGTCTCACAGAAATTGCACATTTAAAACAAAGGTTGGCTCTGCAGAAGGCTGCTGTTGCCTCGATTCACCCCGACAGTCTTTTAGACTTCTTCGAATATGAGTCCCCAATAGAACCTGAAGTTCCCGAGGATGCCATGGCAACCTCCTCTCTGAACCCTGAATGGAAGGAAGCAGTTCCTGTGAACCCCGTCAGAGTTAGGCAGGTAGAAACCACTGGTCCTAGGAATACTGTGGTGCGCAAGGAAGTTTTTGAGAGGATCCCTTGGTCAGAATCTGAAGTACAAGCTGTTGCTGCGAGGCTAGGACCCCTGAATCAGACCACAGGCATTTCCTGGATTCTTCAAGTTTTTCTGAATTACCCCTCAGCTACTGGCGCTGATGTCTACCAGTTAGCCCGACTCTGCATTAAAGGACCCGAGATTCATGCCATTAATGACGCTCTCATTAGTCAGGACCTGGAGAATCTCTCCATAGTACAATGGGCCAGGTTAGTGGCACCCTACATTTGGCATGATCGCACCCTAGAGGGTCTCTACATTTTGGAAACGCAGGCTCCAGGCGAAAGCCCACTGGCTTATGGTGCCCGCAAACAATTCCTTGCTGTAATTGCACAACGTGTCCCATCCACTGCACCCGGTGTGTACGATTATAATCAGGACGATTTTAAGAGGGCCATATATGCTGGCCTAAATGCCCAAACCAAGATAGCTCTTGGTCCCGTCGATCCCACCAGGCTTCCCTGGTTGGAATTTTATGAACGCCTCAGGCTGACCGCTGACATCTTAAGGGACTCAGGTTCCCTCCATGTTAAACCTTCCAAAAAGAATGGTGAATTCCGATCTACAGAGCCCATTCAGGCAGTCACGTACGCAAATAATGGCCCTCATTCCACCTTCAAACAAGGTGACACGCAACGTAATTATAAAGACCCTGGAAATTATTGGGACAGAAACCCAGATCGCTCTTTTGGAAACTCCCGTGGCCCAGTCTATGACTCCCGTTATGTTCCTCCTCCACACCCGGCTCCCCGCCAGCATGGCAATGCCCCTTTTAGAGCTCCAGTGCCCTACCAGCCGCCTGAGTCTAAGCAAGCTCCCACTCAGTCCGCCTCAGAGGCCAGTGCTTTCCGAGGTCGTATTTGGGTGACCCTCAAAGGCCTAGGTTACGACATGTCTCAGTTTGTCCAGGTCCCCACGGACACTCTTTTAGCCACTCTTTGTAATGCCTCGCTAGTGCCCACCTCAGCACCCTCTGTGCCAATGCCCCAACCCATCTCAGCTGTCACTGTTCCCGCAAACGAAACCCTGATCGCATAGGGATGCCCAGGTTCCAAAAGGCTCCAGCAGGAAACCACCAGTAAGAGAGTCAAAATTAAGGCAGTGACAGGAACCCATGGGAAAGAGAAAACTGCCACTTTAAATTCAAACCTTCCTTCTCTGGGACACCCCACTGCCAAGGCGATAAAGCCAGCAGAACAAGAGGGTGAACCCAATAAAAAGATTTCTAAGGCAACTCAAACCTCTGCACAAGTTCCCCCAGACTCCCTTGAGAGAGTATGGGAAAGTTGGCAAAATAGAATTGTGAAACTGGAGTGTCTTGTTAGAAGACGGACCAAAATCCATGATTTGCAAAAGTGCATTAAGAAACAGGATTCAAAAATTAAAAGGCTCAACAAAAGCAATCTGAAGCTTGGAGAAAAATTAGAAGCCTCTCTCAAAGACCAAATACAAACCCAGAGTGAACTTGGTAGAATTAAGTCAGAGCTACAAGCCTACCAGGCAGAAAATGCTCAAATGAAAGCTAATTTGCAAAGTGCAGAAATTAAAATACATGTCCTAGAAGAGAGCAACAGGAAAAATAATGAAGCCAGTAAGGCTGAGCCACTCCCAAATCCCCCTCCTTCTCAAGGAGATGAGAGGATGCTTGGTGTTTCAGTTTTCCCACAGCACAGACTGAAAAACGTCTTAACCTCTGAACATGTGCAAAGTTCTGATCTCAGGACTTCAGATAGCCCTCCAAACAGAGAACAATTGGCTTCAGTTTCCCCAATGCCTAAACCAAAAGAAGCCATAGTCTCTGAGAGTGTGCAGAGTTCTGCAGTCAGGACTCCAGTTAGGGAACAATTGGCTGCAGCAGCCCCTGCAGAAACGGACCTCAGAAATAAAACAAAACGGGAGCAGAATAGCTGCTCCAAAGAACCTGCAATTTTTGGCAAAGATCTAGCACTAAGACAAGCCATTGTAATTCTTTTTGTTACTGCTGGAAGCAAAAGAGAGAATTTGGAAATGTGTTTGCATCTTTTGAAATCTGGTACCCCAGACTTTAGCTCCAAGGTAGAGCCTCCAGTTTCAGAAGCAGTCATTCCTGAGGAATCACAGGCAGGTACTCCAAACTGCCTTAGAAGAGCCAACAGAGCCCCACGCAAGCAAACAGAAGGTGGACCACACCTTCCAGTGACAAGAGATTACAAGGCTCACCCACCCGATTGACTGCTTTTGCATAAGATAAAGTGATTAACCTTTTTTCCCCAACTGTAGCAAGATGAGAAGAGCTTCAGCCCCAACTTTTGGAAACCAGGGGGGGAGAATCTAATTCCAACTTTTTCCTTTTATTCAGGTGTGTGTATTAAATAAAAATGATCCTGCTTGGTAGCCCCACCTCTTCAGGAACAAGGGGGGAAAACCTAACTCAATGTCTTTCCTTTTATTTAGGTTTGTGTGTTAAGTAAAACATGACCTATGTTGTCTGTTTCATATCTTTGCTGCATGACAGCTCAAAAGATGGATAAGTTCTTTTAAGTGGTGAAAAGTATGTTCTGTTGTGTTCTAAAAAGCTCCTAATGTGTTCTTTTTTGTGGAGAGATTTTTCATTTGCCTTTGTGCTATGTTTTTGCCTTTACTCATCTAGTTTTAAGCTTTTATTTTTCTTTAACCCATAATGGATAGCAAGTAACCTTTTACAGAAAAGTGCCACTGTTTTAAGAATATCCTGCAATGTGTTTTCACTTTGCTTTTGTCTTATTTTTGGCTGCAGTATTTTTAACATACATGTGTTTCCCTATTTGACCTCAGGTGTTTTTCTTTTGTTCTCCAATTGTGCCATCCAGTCGAATGGTGCAGCCTGAGTCTGGTCCACTTTGTTTCGAGTCTTTCTCCCTCTCTCTTTTTGTATTTTGAGGAAGGAGAACTCATTTTCCCAATCGCCCTTTTGGTTTTTATTTGGTTCTCTCATTTTTTTTTTTGAATGGAGCCTGCCTCATGACTCCTTCAAACCCAATGCAATTTCAATTTTCAGCCTCTTACAATCAAGGTGTGCTGTTATAGCTCTGCAGCCCCTTGCCCATTACAGTTCTGCCCACTTTATCACTTTGCCCCCACTTGCTGGGTGAACTGCCTCTACCTTTCATTTTCTGTTTCCCCGCTGTGCCATTAGGTTTCCAAACTAGTACAAGTGATGTAGTATGTGAGAAAAGCCTCCACTTTCAGTGTTCTCCTTTTCTCAAGGGGGGGTGACAAGGTATTTAGATCTTGCATCTCCATTTTTATATTTTTATATATTTTATATAGTTGTTTTTATAATTTTGTCATTCAGCATGCATCAGATATGCAGCATATAGTTTTTGCAATCATCTACCTCCTTTCAAAGACCTTTTTTTTAATAGTGTGATTAAGATTTATATATTGCTCTAAATATTTTTCATGGTGCCTTCATAAGATGCCCTTATGCTTTTTGTTAGTTTTTTTTTTCGATCTGTCCATATCTTAATTTTAGACAACAATATTTTAATTTTTATTTAGCCTTCAAAATTAAAGATGCATGCCCACAATTCTTACAAGCCAGCCCATGTTAGATGGTAGGCTCAGACTTCTTGGTGCCTACTTTCAACAAATTTCAGGCATGCCCTTAACGGCCTCTGCCCCTACTTTAACCATTTTTAGCCCTAAACTATAGGAACCCAGATGCCAATCAACGCCATTAAAGAACTGAAGCAAGCAAGTTCCATCCTGAACCCTGATGTTATTGAATTTTACTAATGCTGCTTTATTAAACACGTCTTGGCACCCCCTCCACCAAAGTGTTTGCTGTTTTTACAAGTGATCCAGCCAATCGCTATTGCCTTGCTCAGCAGTCCCCATTGCTGCTCTGGTTTCCAAGATGACTGCCGCCACTCACAGTCTCATTCGTCTGCAAGGGGGGGTGCCCCACAAAGAACTTTGATTGCTATGTCTCTAAGTCTCCTACATCAGCAAAGGGAGACACCCACATGAAATGGATTATACAAAATTGATGCCAAAAAGAACTTTTCAGCAAACTCCTTTGCCATTTGCCAGAGTATTTCAGCGGATTTCAAAACTGCACCATGAGCAATGCTCAAAATTTTCTTTTCCACAGTTCTGCCATCCAAAGACATTTGGTTCCTGCTTAATAAAAATGTCAATTTATTTTATTGATGTATTAAACAATTGTTGCATTGTGCTATAGAATGTATTTGTATCTGCATATTACTTTTGCATGTTTATTGTTTACTTCTGCAAGTTGTTGCTTACTCGTGTTTACAGTTCCATTATTACTGATTGTATTCTACAGTTCCAATGCTTTCTTCATCTCTTTATCCCTTTCCCTTCCAAAAAGTTTTGATCCCTTCCTTTGTTGCTTATTATGCTATGGTATGCGTTTATAGGAATTTAGTTAAGTTCTCCATTGATTATTTTTAGTTAATTGTGCTATTGTAAGAATATATGCTTTGTGCTTATTGCTACTTCATGTTAAAGAAGGCAAGGATTCATCCCAGGTTCACCTAGCTCTCTAGGGGGGGGATGGTTCCTGATAGTGTAGGGAAACCCACTGAGGCAACCCTAATCCTCCTTCCGTTTGTTCGTTCGTTCGTTCGTTTGTTTGTTTGTTTGTTTGTTTGTGGAAAATCCATCACTGCGTTCCGGCTTTTCCAAGGGGGGGACTGTAACCCTGCCCTGTATATCCTGGCTTAGGAAATATTGGATTTCATATTTCTCATATTGTTTCTTATGCTATATGCTGCAACATGCCAGTTTCCTTGTTTGTATGGGTGTTAGCAGAGTGTCCAAGCTGAAAGCAGGCCACAGGCAAAAAGTCTGCTTTACAAAATCTAATCAAGTGGATGAGTTACTTTTGCATAACCTGGAGGTCTCATTTTGTTTTTGGGCATGATCTTGATTAACACACCTTGCAAAGATACTGTTAAGACAAAGAATACGGAAAGCCACTTTTAGCAATCAGATTCTGCATTTCCCTATCTCTTCTGGAAACCAAGTTAGCAACAAATAGTTGTTCCTTTGCATTTCCTTCCCCTTTGTTATGACTCCTAAACCACTTACCTCATCCTGAATCAATCAAGCCTCATTCAAATCTGAATACTGAAGGCAGAGACTGTAAGAGTTACTTTGCATAAAGCCAGTCTGTGCTTCCTGATATAATCTAGGACCAATTGACCCCCATTGTCACGGGCTTAGCCGTAGAGCTGACTGATTACCTCAGCACCCCCAGACCCAGCACAGATGTGAAACGTAGTGTGATTGGTTCCTTTCCCATCAAGGAACGACCCACCTTATAAAAGTTCAGTTTACCTGCAACATTTTGCTCAGTGCCACATGCTCTCTTGCTGTGGTGTTGAGACATGGATTCGTCCTTCATTGGGTTCCTGTGCTGGCATGGAATCCCTGCCTTCTACTTCTACCCTCCTAAGAAT